>NW_007735077.1:75427-76666 GCF_000696425.1 Galeopterus variegatus
CAGCAGTGCTAAGAAAATTCTCCCCCTTATTTTTCTGTCAATCTAAGCAGAGGGACTATGCATTTTTCTGAGGGCTTTTTAAAGGGAGTTTGGGGGCTGGTGAGAATAATTACAAGATAGCATAACTTTTAAAAAATCTCCAGTGAGAGACCTCTGGCCCAGTGGATTGAAGTTGTCTTTGCCAGTTCGACCAGGTATCCTTAACTAATTTTATTGTGGAGTCCCCAAGACAGGAGTTTGCAAGTATCTAATACAGCATGAGTAACTGGATGATTTTCGTGATCTATTTCTTCCCTTTCTCACCTAAACACACAGTACTACTCCAATCCACACTACAGATATAAAACTTTCTAGCACACTGTTATGAGCTGAATTGGTGTCCCCCCCCAAAAAAATATGTTGAAGTCCTAGTCCCCAGGACTTCAGAATGTGAGCTTATTTGGAAATAGGGTCATTGCAGATGTAATTGGTTAAGATGAGGTCATACTGGAGTAGGGTGGACGCTAGTCCTATATGGCTGGTGTCCTTACAAGAAGACAATGTGAAAACATGACAACAGAGACAGACGTGACAGAGATGCTGCTGCAAGCAAAAGAAGGCAAGGGATCAGCAGCCACCATCTGGAGCCAGGAAGAGGCAGGAAAGACTGTCCCCTGCAGCTTTCAGAGGGGGCATTGCCCTGCTGACACCTCACAGTTTCGGACTCTGATTTCCAGATCTGTGAGACAATACATTCCTATTGTTTTATGTCACCCCACTTGTGGTCATTTGTTATGGCAGCCCTGGGAAACGCATACATACACCGTGTGAAAAATGGGTTCTTGAGTCAGACAGGGGTTCAAGCCCTGCCGTCTGGATAAACTCTCTTAGCATTCAGTGCTCCTCTGGGACTGGGGCCCAGACCCAGATCAGTGCCTCCTGCTTGTCCCCACACTTCCCTAACAGCGACACAGCCTCATGGGACACCACTGAATGTCTGTGAGCAGAACCCATGGAGACCCTCTAGGAACTTCTGAGTTTGTTTTGTTTTTGTTTGTTTTATTTTTTAATAAACACAAAAATAGGCTGGGAGATTTATAATTTCACCTTAATATTAAAATATGCCTAAGATACTTTACATCATTTGTTATTCCTAGAAATACATTTTATTACTTTTATTACGTATAAAACAACTTAAGCTTCAAAGTTGTTGCTATGGACTGAATTATGTCCTCCCAAAATTTATATGCTGAAGCCCTA
>NW_007735077.1:77301-80137 GCF_000696425.1 Galeopterus variegatus
CTTCAAAGTTGTTGCTATGGACTGAATTATGTCCTCCCAAAATTTATATGCTGAAGCCCTAACCCCTGATATGATGGTACTTGGAGATGGGGCCTTTGGGAAGTAATTAGGTTTAGATGAGGTCATGAGGGTGAGGCCCTCCTGATAGAATTAGTGATCTTAGAAGAAGAGACACCAGAGAGCTCTGTCTCCCTCTCCCCCTCACCTCCCCATGTGAGCACACAGTGAGAAGGGGGCCGTCTGCAAGCCAGGGGGAGAGCCCTCACCGGAACCCAACCATGCAGGCACCCTGATCTCAGACTTCCAGCCTCCAGAACTGTGAGAAAATAAACATCTGCTGTTTAGGATACCCAGTCTGTGGGATTTGTAATGACAGCCCCAGACTAAAACAGTTGTCATTTATAAATGAGAACACAATTTAATGAAATGATGGAAACACCTTAAAGGCAGAAGTGGTGATGAGATACCATCTGGGTCAGGACTCTCTCGCTGTAAATTTTAGGTGTTTTAAGTACAACAAATGATCAAATGATTGTGTTTAAATTAAGTTATTATGCTCCTTTGCTTTCAACAACAATGAAGATCTGATTACCTCGTGTGTCACTGGCTGCCCTGCGGTTGGCTGTCTGGCAAGGCAGAGCAGGAGGACAGGGAGAGAGGAGAGAGCTGTCCTGTCCTCTCCCAAGCACATGCTGGTTGAGAAGCTCTGGCCTGTGGCCGGGCACCTGCCTGAACCTCTCAGTCAGCAATGCCTGTGCAAGGACACAGGCCTGCTGGAGTCAAGAGCAGGTGTGGGCCCATGCTGCCTGTCTGTCCAGCTTCCCTCATGCCTGTTCTTGCCTATAACATCTCTGACATCTGCTGCCCCAACCTCAGATTTCAAGTCCTACTTGCTTACTGGGATTTCTCCTCTGCATTCGTCTAGGCGTGTTGCCCCCCGGGAAAGGAGCTCTCTAAAAGTGGCTGATCTGAGATGGCCCTTGCATGTGCCATCTGCCTGTTGGGAGTCGGTGGCTTGGGGTGAATCCAGGCTGCTCCTGTGCCCAGCTCCCCAGTTGCCTCCTCCTTGTCTGAGAGACCATCAGACACCCCCTACTGCTCCCCCCACTGCTCCCCCCACTGCCCCTGAATCTCCAAAACAAGCTCTACCTTCTTGGCATATTGGGGTCACTTCACACAGAAGGCATGGGAAGGAGGGAACAGACGCGAAGCATTCAGATGGGGCATTGAAGAGGTCTCCACTGTCCTCTTTATCTTTTCAACCCTTTTAAAAGGCTTCCTACATAGTTTCTCAAATTTCATGGTGGTATTCCCATGAGCTAGATGTAAGAGATGCCAAGAGAAAACCGTACCTCCAAACCAGCACCACTTCTGAATAATTGGGGGTCACTTCACAGAGAAGAGCTGATGTTTATTTATACTCCATGTTTCTCTGTCTCTGAAAGGTATTGACAGGTCTAACAAAGAAACAATTGGTTTATTTATTTTTATATACCTGGACAACAAAACCCATCTTTTCAAAGGCAGCAACCACAGCAGTTGACATTCACTGGCGTGACAATCCGCACAGGCAATAGTGCCTTCTCCAACCTGAGGGAGATCCTCCCAACATCCTTCTAGAATTCTCTATTTAATATGAATAGCTTGAGTCTTCCTTCTCACATGTTTTATGAAGTTTCTTACCTTGATTATGTAATGCATCATTTTACATGCCCTGAATGCGGATGCTTTCATTGGCTAATCAGAATTCTTGAGACGATTATTTCAAATGTATCATTCATCAAAGAAGCAGTGACTTATGTTGTGTCATCTATTTTCATTAAAAAGTCTTAAGGTAACTGTCCTGCCTAAAAAGGCTCTTCCTTTTCTAGTTAATAGAAAAACCAAACCACTCCCTTCTTTATCATGAAAAGCCTTTATTTTCTCAATTTAAATTTGGTGATTTTAGTTTTTCATAATAGCAGCAATCATTCTTTTTTATTTACCATATGCAGTTGGTAAGATTTTTATTTTACTATTTTTCTTTCCAGTTTATGATCATGTTCTCTTTTTTTGTATGATAATGTCATAAGCCTATTTTTCCCTTCTGTTAGGTCTTGATTATTACCCCCCAAGGCTGATATTTAAACTAAAAGCATTTAAAACTTAATGTTAGCAGAACAATGAGGTGGTCATATGCATATATGGGAAAATAAGCCTACAGTTATTGTTAATATTATTCCATGCAAATTAAGTCTAATGCAGCACGCCTAGTAAGGAGCTTCCCTTCAGGACAATCTAATTGTAAAACTGAGCCTAAGTTTTAGAAAGGTAATAAGTAAGAGAGGGGGCAAATAACTAGAAATCAATCTGTTACTGCTGTTGCAGAACTGATTTCTGAGTATCAATTATATCTGTCAAAGAAAACTACAACCTAAGAATTATACCCCTTGCATGACAGTCTGCTCTAAATTAACCTAACCAGGTTTTTGTTGTTATTATTTATTTATTTGTTTGTTTGTTTATTTATTTATTTTAAAAAATATACCAGAACTGGGTGCCTAGTGCAGACATTAACGGAGGTTGGCTGGAGGATGGGTTAAACAGCTCCCTTCAAGATTATCTAGAGCCAGATTGCAGGTTGAAACAGGCAGCTGGTTAAACCAAAGCCAGAGGACGGGGTTACAGGAAATGGCAGTGTATCAGCTTAACGGCTTTTGTACACTAGTAAGAGGCAGCTTTAGATGAACATACAGGAAAAACACCTTGACAACCAGCCTCAGATCCCTGAGACCAGAGACTGTCTGCATAAGATTCATCTGCAGCTTCCCAGCCACTAGCATATGCTGAAACCTTC
>NW_007735077.1:80757-83157 GCF_000696425.1 Galeopterus variegatus
CTGCTCCAAAAGCAGAGCAGAGAATGAAAAATAGACAAGGACAACCTGAAAGGAAGAAAAGGACATGAGCAGGCCCCAAGAAGCAACTGCATCCTATTAAAGCCCACCTGTCTTTGGGCTCAACCTAACCCTGGACCTACCTTTCTTTCTCCCGCCCTGTAAGATTGTTAATATCACTTGGCTTATGGTTCTAATCAATTTGGTTCTCAGCAACATAAAAATGTTATCCTAAAGGAAGGCAAAATAAATGGGAGGAATTGGAAAGGGTAGAAGAGAAAAAAAAGAGCAATAAAGAGGAAAGGAGTCCTTGAAATGTATTATAATTGAATGAAATGTAAATGCACAAAAGTCTGACCCATCTGGAATTTCAATAGTTTCATGAAATCTTTGCAAGAAGAGATGATGTAAGCAAATTGAAAACAGCAGGAACAGAAAAGAGGTGTCGCTGAGTGGTGACTGTTCCAAGCCAGGAGATGTAATGTCTATTCACTGCTCACCACTGTGAAAGAGCCGAACTAGGCCTCTGGGAAGATATTTTGTAAATTCAATAGATTATTGTGGTTCTCATAGACCATATTCTGATATAAAAGCACATACGAAGTGATGGAGTTTGGATGTGTTGTCCCCCCAAAACTAATGTGGAAATTTGATCTCCAAAGGGGCAGTGCTGGAAGCTGTTTGAGTCATGGGGGAGAATCCCTCATGAATGGATTAATGCTCTCCCTGTGGGTGGGGGGATTGATGAGTTCTTACTCTATTAGTTGCCGCGAGAGCCAAGAGCTGGTTGTTTAAAAAGACCCTGGCACCTCCCCCCACCCCGCTTCCTCTTGCCACGGATCTGCTTGCACCCACCAGCTGCCTGCTGCTTTTCCATCACGAGTAGAAGCAGCCTGAGGCCCGTGCCAGATGCAGCTGTCCCAGAGTCATAAGCCAAATAAACCTCTTTTCTTTATAAATTACCCAGTCTCGGGTAATCCTTTTATAGCAACACCAACGAACTAATACACAAAGACACATGTAACTTCCACCATCCATTAAAAACACCACATATATAATTTTTCAGAGGCTTTTAATATTATAAATGCCTGCTTTCTGTGTTCTTGTTCTGTTTTTTTTTAAAATGGCTCACCAGTAAAGAGGAGTATCATGACCGTCTATTTTTTAGTGAATCCTCTCTGTCTCTTCAGGACTCTGAAAAGGGAAAGTTGGCAGTAAATTTAAATGTTTTCCTAGCTCCTCTAAAAGTACAAAATTAAAGAGGTCCTGTTTAAATGAAACTTCATCTTTAAGTGACCCAACCATGAGCAACCAACACCACCAGGCTTTCTGTCCACATGGGCTAGGAGGAGCCAGGCACAGCAGCACCACCCTCTGTTAAGAAGGGTCATATGTAAACAATGAGGGATAAACACGTCTATGAGATGGGATCTGAGAAAAATATGCTGGCTATTTTGCTCTTAACTAATGGGAATTTGGCTGCCAAATTTCCACAGAAATCTTTTTTCTTTTCGAATCTTATTCATCGCACTATTAACCACTGCCAGGAAGAAGTCAAAAGGTTGCCAGAATCTGTCGTATCACATCTGAAGCAATTTAGAGGTAGGACTGCCCCAAAGTCGGGTATCCCCGGTGGGTTCCCCGGGCCTGGTTCCCCAAAGAGCTGCCAGGAAGGACTGCGGAGGAGAGACACACACAGAGTCAAGCATGCCAGCTGCTCAGAACAGGAGACAGATACAGTGAGCTTCAGCATCACCCCAAGGTTTGCGAGTCAGGAAGCTGGGGTTGGTCATGTAACATATTTGACAAAACAGTTTCTTGCCAGCCGTGCATCAGTGTGACGACATATTCGTATATCTAGCTCGCTTTAGAAAATATATATACTCATATATAATATATACATTTGTGTACATTACATTTGTATGGAAAAATGACTAAAGATGAAAGACATTTAAAGTACATGATCCCACACATATAAATCTCCCAACTTTTTTTTTTTGAATTTTTATTTTGTCAATATACAATGTAGTTGATTATTATGTCCCATCNCTGCTCCAAAAGCAGAGCAGAGAATGAAAAATAGACAAGGACAACCTGAAAGGAAGAAAAGCACATGAGCAGGCCCCAAGAGGCAACTGCATCCTATTAAAGCCACCTGTCTTTGGGCTCAACCTAACCCTGGACCTACCTTTCTTTCTCCCGCCCTGTAAGATTGTTAATATCACTTGGCTTATGGTTCTAATCAATTCGGTTCTCAGCAACATAAAAATGTTATCCTAAAGGAAGGCAAAATAAATGGGAGGAATTGGAAAGGGGAGAAGAGAAAAAAAGAGCAATAAAGGGGAAAGGAGTCCTTGAAATGTATTATAATTGAATGAAATGTAAATGCACAAAAGTCTGACC
>NW_007735078.1:0-476 GCF_000696425.1 Galeopterus variegatus
TGCAAGGATTGGATAAGCTTTGGAATTATACTTGGCTCTTCCCTCTCACATTTCACATTCAACTCACCAGGAAGTCCTGTGAATATTACTCAAATCTGATCACTTTTCACTGTCACCCTAGTTGCCACTAAGAGCTCCACTATCTCTCACCTGAATTATGCAGTAGCCTCTTTCAAGGTCTCTCTGCTTCCGCCCTTTTCTCCACCGTCTATTTTGAATACAGCGGTTGGAGTGATTCTTGGAAAAGTAGGTCGAATTATGTCACTCCTCTGCACCAACTCCGCAGTGGTTTTGTTTCAGTCAGTAAAAACAGAAGTTCTTCCAAGGGCCTACAAGGTCTAGCCTAGGGGATCTGACCTCAGTTGTTTGTCTAATCTCATCTCCTCTCTTCCTCGATTATTCCACAGCAGCTCCGCTGGCCTTCTTGCATCTTGAACGTACAGCCAACTTTCCACTTCGGGATTTTGCTTGAGCTG
>NW_007735078.1:757-1363 GCF_000696425.1 Galeopterus variegatus
GGTGGGAGCTAAAAATAAACAAATTAATTCACCCACATACACACACACAAAAAAACCAGGGTTGGGGAGAAGAAGATATAACAACTATACTTTTTTGAAGTTTTTACAACAAGCAAACGGAAAAGACATTCTTGGGTGGGAAGGGAGAGAGGGAGGAGGGAGGGAGGTGTCGGTGATGGGCCATAATAATCAAATACATTGTATATTGACAAAATAAAAATTTAACGAAAAAAAAAATAGAAAAGTCTAAGATCAAGGCACCAGAAGATTCGGTGTCTGGTGAGGGCCTGCTTTTTGTTTCATAGATGGCCATCTTCTCACTGTGTCTCACATGGTGGGAGGGGGGAGGGTCTCTCTGAAGTCTCTTTTGTAAGGGCACTAATCCCTGCATGTGGGCTCCACCTTCATGACCTAATCATGCTTCAAAGGTGTCACCTCCTAATACCATCTCAGTGGGAATTAGGAGTCAACATATGTATTTTGAGGAGACAAACATTCAGTCTACATAATTAAATAAGGCCTCTTTTTCCTCTACTTTTTTGAATATGTTTTCTTTCATCCTCTGAACATGTTTATAGTAACTGACTTAGAATTTCTGTGAAGTCC
>NW_007735078.1:2621-4057 GCF_000696425.1 Galeopterus variegatus
CTCCAGCTCTGCTTCACATCTAGTAACTCTATTCTACTCTCAAATACAAAGCAATCAGTATCTGCTATGCCGTGTGTGGTCTCACCGTAAACATACAGTCTGGCTCTCAGCTGTGGACTCATAGGAGAATCTATGTAAATACCTCTTGGCTTTCAGCCATGAACTCACAGGAGAATTCCTCCAACATGGTTTTCTGTGGCTCATTTTGCACAGCTCCTTCATGTCTAACGCCCTATTCTATAGATTCTGGTCATATCACTTGCTTTGAGTTCTAATCTTTACCTCCATAGTTCAGCTGGAGCATCATGCTCTGCTTGGACTCCAGCTCTTTGAGCTATGGTTGGGAAATTGTTCCCAGGCAGAAAAGGGGCAATAGTGGTGTGTACTTGTGAGTATTGCTTTTTTCTGGGATTGCAGTCTTATACAGTCTGTTCTTTTCTCCCTTTGAACCATTGCCTTCTATACTTTGTCCAGTTTTATAGTTGCTTACTCTGGGAAGTCTAGCTCAGTACCAATAACTTCATCATGTGGAGGAATGTATTTTACATAGTCTGAATTTGCATTTTTGAGAACTTATGCTGTGGTCTCATACCTTTAATCATGTACAGTGTCACTTAGGCTTTTACTAACTTATAAAATGCTTTTAAAATCTATATGAGGTAAGTATAATTTTATTCTCATTTTACATAAGAGGAACCTGAGGCACAGAGAGGTTAAAAAACTTGTCCAGTGTCACACAGCTAGAGGATGAACATTTCTGGGCAATACATAGACAAAGAACTAATGTACATTTAGTGTGGCTTTGTTTTTATTGTCTCTTTTGCTGAGTGAAAATCTGACTTCTTTTTGTCCTTTTGATAGCTTTTGAAAAGCTCAATATCTGATAAGTAACTCTTCCTTTTCATTTTTGAAAGCATAAAACTATATTGTTATCCCATTTGAAATTACTCACAGAAAGTAGAACCAATTACAGTTTGGGACTAGAAACCACTTTGGGGGATTATAATTCTTTTTCTGGAATGTACAGTACAGGAGGGCACTCAGCTCTTTGTTCTGTCCACTGCTGCATCCTCATGCTTAGAAGACTGCCTGGAAAAAAAATATGCACTTAATACATATTTGCTAATCAAATAAATAAAATTTTTATGTTGTTTAATTTCATTGAAAGTAAAACCACATTATTTACCTCCATTACTTGATGCTTATTCCACAATTATAAAGGGTAACTTCTCTGTGTTCCACATTTTTATTTTGCTATAAAATCTTGCTTTTTATTTAATTCTTTTTATACCTTTATCTTTTGCCTTACACAAATGTTACTTCTCATATTAGAAAGTGCTAACAACAAGGCTTATTATTATTATTTTTTTTTGTCTTTTTGTCTTTTTTCTGTGTCCGGCAACGGATCACAACCCTCAGTGTTGCCCCCGTACCGG
>NW_007735078.1:4755-6182 GCF_000696425.1 Galeopterus variegatus
CGCCGCCGCGCTTCCCAAGCGGCGCACTTATCCAGTGCGCCACCGGGCCGGCCCCAACAAGGCTTATTTTAAGGATAATCTGATACTGGTAGAATATTAGAGACTTCTTCTCATTGCTTTGACCTATATAATAACACAGATAAAGAAATAGGTGCATTTGGACCCAAATGTGAAGCATTTTTACAAAATACGTGCTTCCTTTAATAAATTAGTCCATCTGACAGCTCTGAGTTGCAAAGGTGGAGAGTACTTTGTTAATATTATTTATATTTTCGATCAAAGAATTACTGCATTTGAATAAGTTTTTCTCCTCCATGCTATATCTTTTCAATACAGTTTCCATATATTATCACTGCTCCATAGAGTTGGCTAGTGATAATATATGATTTCTTTATGAAATCATAAGATTTCTTTATGAAATAAGATTTCTTTATGAAATCATAAGATTTCTTTATGAAATCATAAGATTTCTTTATGAAATCTTATTTTCAAAGTATGACATTCCAAAGGCCCCATTTTTGAATGATTAAAGGTACCCAAGGCATAGTTTATGTAGTCACCAAAGGGAAAACTTTGAAATATAGTCACGTAGTGACCTTTCATACTTGGGAAAATGGCCAAACCAGCCTGGGACTGATACAGACAAGTAAGACAGACAGTGTGAGTCTGTCTGAATTTGTCCCTGCCACAGTAGGAAATTCATTGCAAAAATATAAATGCAGAGCAGTTCTCAGATTCTAGACTACCAGTTTTGGAAGCTATCATTCTGTTAGAATTTCCTTAACCTTTTGTCTTGACGGAGGGAATGTTCTTTCATTTAGTAACTGGGAAGAAGCTGTTCGAGTTACTAATGGTCAAAGAGCAAGTGACAGCTGCTTAGCCAATGAGTAAATGGCATAAAACAAGAGATACTTCTACTTAATAGCAGACGAATCTAACAAGAATACTTAGAACTTTTTTCAGGACATTTTTGAAAAAAATCTGTTTGCAGAAAATTGTATACAACTTTGTGACTTTTTTTTTGTTGCATGAGGTAAATAAAAAGAAATGTTGAAGGAATGAACATTAAAGAAAACTAAAATGTAACAGTGGCCTTATGGAAATGAAACAGACAATATGTAGAGAAAATCAAATCGAAAGAGCAATTTTCCATCTTCCTGAAGACAAACAGCCCATGTCAATCTTTTTTACACAGTAAGTCTTTTGACAGCTAGCATTCTATTATTATCTTCTTTTTTCACCTTGCATTTTCTTGCAGAAGCCACAAGAACATAGTGGGGAAGAAAGTGGCAAAGGGTCCATGTGCAAGGATTGGATAAGCTTTGGAATTATACTTGGCTCTTCCCTCTCACATTTCACATTCAACTCACCAGGAAGTCCTGTGAATATTACTCAAATCTGATCACTTTTCACTGTCACCCTAGTTG
>NW_007735078.1:6789-8691 GCF_000696425.1 Galeopterus variegatus
TGCCACTAAGAGCTCCACTATCTCTCACCTGAATTATGCAGTAGCCTCTTTCAAGGTCTCTGCTTCCGCCCTTTTCTCCACCGTCTATTTTGAATACAGCGGTTGGAGTGATTCTTGGAAAAGTAGGTCGAATTATGTCACTCCTCTGCACAAACTCCGCAGTGGTTTTGTTTCAGTCAGTAAAAACAGAAGTTCTTACAATGGCCTACAAGGTCTAGCCTAGGGGATCTGACCTCGGTTATTTCTCTAATCTCATCTCCTCTCTTCCTCGATTATTCCACACCAGCTCCACTGGCCTTCTTGCATCTTGAACGTACAGCCAACTTTCCACTTCGGGATTTTGCTTGAGCTGTTTTTTGTTTTTTAACTTTTTATTTTTTAATTGACACATATTGATTGCACATAGTTTTGGGGTAAGAGTTATATTTTAACACATGTGTACAACGTGTGGGGATCAAATCAGGATAGTAAGCATATTTGTCATTGCAAAAAGTTATCATTTCTTTGTGATGATAGCTCTTCTAGCCAATTGAGGACATGCAATAAGTTACTGTTAATTATAGATGCCTAGCACTATTGCAGACCTCTAGAACTTACTTGTCCTATCTAGCTGTGATTTTTTATCCATTAACCGATCTCTTCCCTATCCTTTGACCCTGCCCTTCCCAGACTCTACTAACCACGATTCTACTCTACTGGAGCTTGTCTTTTGCCTCAACTGCTCCTTCCCCAGACACCCACCCAGATATCTGCCTTCTTCACATCTTTGCTCCAGTCCCACTTTCTCAATGACCCCTGCTGTGCCTACCTTATTTAATATTGCAACCTGTCCCCCACCCTCCACCCCTGCATTTCCTGTACCCCCAACGCTAATCTACTCTTTTTCTCCCATGGCACTTATCACCTTCTACCGTACTATATACTGTACTATATATTATTTATTACATTTACTGTTATTATTAGTCTCTGCCATGCCTCCTCCCCTCCCCCCATTTAAGCTTCATAAGGGGAGAGAGATTTTTTAATTACTTGGTATATCCTAAGGACCTACAACTGTCCTTGGCATGTAGTAAGTTTTTGATAAATGTTTGTTGAATAAATGAATAAAAGTTATCTTGTTCTCAAAATGGAAATGAAAATCTGTGGCTGCTATCTAAGTTTGATACCAAAATTTTTTAAAAAATTAGTTTGTTGAATAATATAAACCTGTGGTACACAATTTGGAAAGCACAAAAGGTTCTACAGTAAAATTAAGTCTCCTTCACATCTTACTATCCAGCTCTAGAGAGGAAACTTCTTTTTCCAAAGTTATTCCTTCCGTTTAGAAGTATATAGTCATTTATAACCTTCATTAATACAAAGAGTAACATTTCATTTAGCTTGCTTTTTGTATCTAACTCTATGTGGGTGATCATTTTACTTATGTACCCAAATGACCTCTGTTATCCTTTTAAACAACTACCTAGTAATCTATCTATTGACGTGCAGTTGAGGGACAGTCGGGTAGATTTCCATTTTTGCTCTTATCTACCATGCTGCAATGACTATTCTGTGCATGTGTCAGTATAGTTGTAGGATAAGGTTCTAGAGAAAGAATTGCCAGATCAAACAACACATGCATTTTAATTTTAAAAGCTTCTACCAAATTTTCCTTCGTGGAAATGTTACCAATGAACACTTCCCCCAATAATACATGAGGATGTGTATACTGTTACCCACACTGTGTGATATCAAAAACTTTGATCTTTATTTAATTGTATTTCAAACTGACACAGACCAATGCTAAAAATAAAATACTAAAATAGTACAAAAGGTATGAAGTGGTGAGTGAAAGCTCCCAACTCTTTCAGATCCCTCATTTGCAACCTCCAGAGGTAATTATGGGTAACAGCATTTTGTATA
>NW_007735078.1:9274-10084 GCF_000696425.1 Galeopterus variegatus
CTCTTTCAGATCCCTCATTTGCAACCTCCAGAGGTAATTATGGGTAACAGCATTTTGTATATCTTTTAAGATATTTTCAGTATGTATATAAGCATTATATACATACAAATACAAACATAATATAGTAATACTTTGCAACTTACTTTTTTTATTTGACAGCATATGATGGATATCTTTCCAATCAATACATATAATGCTGCTTTATTTTTTACGGCCCTACAGCAGAATATGTACCGCAGTTTATTTAACCTATTTTGTACTGATGGAAGTTATAAATGTTTTAAAGATTTTTTATTGCAAACAATGTTAAAACGAATGGCTTTGTATATGTACTTTAACTCTTCTGTTATTCTCTAGTATTAAATCATTTCTAACAGAATTATGAGATCAAATGATACATGTATCTAAAATTTTTATAGTTCCAAGTTATCCTCTAAAAAGGTTGAGTCCTCCTATTCCTTAAATTAGATATTTTGCTTCTCTACATATTGTTATCTTTTATCATTACTTGTTCTGTTTGTAGAATCAGTACTTCTTCCACTGATGTGGAATGGTGTGTGTTCTAATGGGATGTGACACTGGGAAGAGAAGCAACCTTTCCACTGCCACTGGGGATTATCCACAATTCTGAGACTTCCGCAAAATGCCATATGTAGGAAACGCTGTATTTTAGATCTCTGGAGAGGCCTGCATTATAATCGGCTGTCTAGAAGGAACTGACGGTACAGCACTTAATGCTACTGAAGTTAACAGAGATATTACTTTTAAAATTTTGTGCTCACAGGTTACTCTATACTGAAATTGTTCCCC
>NW_007735078.1:10626-13433 GCF_000696425.1 Galeopterus variegatus
AACTCAGGAGACAGAATTATTTACATGTATTTCCAATCTATTTTAAAAAGATAGCTACATTTTAGCCCAACAACTCATTTATTCTATGGTCTTGATAGGAAAGCTGGGCAAATGTAATGTAATAGTTTACTTGTTGTTGCAATTATTCAATGGAATAAACCATAAAATAAATTACTACTTATAAAGATTTAAAGAATGGCAGGCACAGAATCCAGCCAAGTTGTTGTTTCGTTTTCTCAGAGGTCAGCAAACTGTTTACTGACTGTCTGTGCATGATCTATTTTATCTATCAAATGACTTTCCTTTGTTTATTTTGGAAATGGTTTCCTTCCACCATTTTATGGGGAATAGTTATTTAAAATACCCTGCTTTGTAGCTTCTAGACCTACACGTACTGCCTGTGATAACTTAACAGGGCAGTTAGTTATTTTAATATAAGTCCAGAGAATGGAGAGTAGAGGCAATTATAAAATATAACCACTTTGTCATGCTAGAGATTGGGCAACGATAGAGCAGATCCAGCCAGAAGGAGTGCATACCTCAGTAAGAGGAATCTGGCAAGAACTAAAGTTCCAGGAAGGATGGAAGTTGAGATCAAATGAGGTGAGGCAGGAGAATCTATGGTATAAGTCTAAGTCAGTGGTTCCCAAGCTCAAGTGATCACAAGACCATATGATGGTGTTTGTTAAAAAACAGATTCCAAAATCTCACTTTAAGTCTCCACTTGAGACGGTCTGGGAGAGCCTAGGAATCTTCACACTAATAAATGATCTTACTGCAGATAGTCTACCTGCTATGTGCTGAGAGACAGCCAATATCTGCAGGGCTGTCTCAGTCTAGCGAGTCAGAGGTTTAACCAGAGCATCGCTGGTAAGTGGGCTGCTGCACGTCAGTTCCGGACAGAGGATGCTTCTTCCATCTGGTTTAATCCACTGGAAGATTTGCATTATCCTTGGACCTGAATTTGAGCTGTCGTGGAGAAATAGATATAAATACTAGGATACTCCACATCTTACATCAAGCAAAGGTAAGATCAAATCAGCGATTTTATTTTAGTTTTGCTGCTTTCCTTTGACAGTTATGACTTGGACCCAGACCCAAACTCTGACATCTGGTGTACTGTTCAGTTTTACTCAGTCTTTCCTATTTAAGCAACTATGTCAGCTCTAGGTCCAAATTCTTCCTACCAAAGCCTCCATTTGAGCTGCTTCTGTGTGTCTCCTTTTCTTAGACTTACCAAATTCTCTTCCAAATAAAAGCCTGTTTTCTTAGGAATAGACGATGATTTTAAATCATATAAGTTAAAGGACTACTAGTTGCCATGAATTTATGATTGACTTCAAGCAGGGGTTCCAGACTCACATGCCTCTGTAGCTGTGTGGGGAAGAGGGTATGTCGGGGAACATGGTGTGAATCACAAAGAAGTGGTAGAAATGTAAAAACTGGAAAGTGCACGACCTTCCTAAAAACACTAAGAAATCAAAGCAAAGCACCATGTTGTCAAAACAAGACAGTCTCCAGACGAAATTCTGTATGCTGCCCATTGACAAAGTCTTGCCCTTGGCCTAAAGTCTTACTTGGCCAAATTGTAGCTCCTGTCTGGATTGGCTATAACTTCATAGTGACACTATTCTAGTGACACTACAAAAGGATGTTTGTGCACATTAGGGCAAAATATGACATAGTCCAGAAAATTTGTGGTATATTGGGAAAGGAAGAACAAGAGAAGAAGGAGGGGAAGAGAGAGAGAGAGAGAGAGAGAGAGAGAGAGAGAGAGAGAGAGAGAGAATATGTAATAGACACCCAGTGACTACTGCCTAAATAAACTTGAATAAGCTACAGTGTTTTCTCTGAGCCTCTGTTCCATATGTAAAATGGGGATAAAACCCACTTGCTTCAGGTAATTGTCTTAAGGTTTAAAGGAGATAATATTTGTAAAACTGTATACAATGCTTGAGCTGCAGTTGGCACTAAATAAATAAAGTTCCTTGATTGATTTTTATGTGGCAGAGTTTGCTGGGAAGATTCTGAAGAAGATGTGATTTCCCCAGCACTAATGTATGTACTTGATGATGTGGCATGTGCTATAGAGATGTCTTTTCCTCTCCTTTTGACAAAGCTATTGATTGGCCCCTTGTCCTAGGCTAAGCTGGAAATGTCAAACAGAGATTTCTCATGGCTAAGGACTAAAGTAGGTTACATTCTTTAGCTGCTAAATTCAAAGTCGCAGTCTTCCCACCCATCCCTCTGCCTTTTGCCCTTCTATCTCTGTTCTTGCCACATCCAGGCATGACCCTATTCTTTTCTTGAGTTCACTGAATACCAACTCCACTGAAGGCCTATGGAGTGAACTGCTGTTCTGGGTGGAAAGAGTGTTGTCTCTACAAGAGACCAGCAGCTGGAGGCTCTAAGAAGGGCTGAGGTGGGTACCTTAGATCCTGTGATGGGCCACACAGAAGGGTCAGCATCACATTCCTTTGAGAAAACAGAGTTTGAATTCCTTCAGCAGTGGAGAGTTTCTTCAGCCTTGGAAAGTTCCTGCAGACTTGTAGCAGCTGCTTATCCAAATGAGGAGTGGACAGATCAATCGCTTTCCCACCAGTGCCCCACTCCCTTTCTGCCACACGAACTCTGTGAAAGAAGGGGTCACCAGGCAGGAGGAAGAGAGAGCTATGGGAAAGAGGAGGTCACTGACTTATGAAAAGAATATCTGAATTTCATTATCATTAGGAGATAAAGTTTTAATAATATTTTTATTTTTCAAAAGTTTTATTTATTTAAATTGAAAAGTAAAAATTGTATATATT
>NW_007735078.1:14084-29432 GCF_000696425.1 Galeopterus variegatus
TAGTTCTATTTTTAATTTTTTGAGGCACCTCCATACTGTTTTCCATAATGGCTGTACTAATTTACATTGCTACCTACAGTGTACAAAGATTCCCTTTTCTCCACATCCTCGCCAACACTTGTTATCCCTTATCTTTTTGATAGTGGTCATTCTAACAGGTGTGACATAATATCTTGTTGTGGTTTTAATTGGTATTTCCCCTATGATTAGTGATGATGAGCAGTTTTTATATACCTGTTGGTTATCTGTATGTCCTCTTTTTAAAAATATCTATTTAAGTTTTTTGCCCACTTTCAAATCAACTCACTGTGGAGCTGTTTGAGTTTATTATGTATTTTAGATACCAAGAGCCAAGAACACACAACGAAGAAAGGACATAAATCGTGTTGGGACAAGTGAATATCCACATGCAGAAGAATGAAACTACACCTGCTTCTCACACTATACACAAAAATCAACTCAAAATGGATTACATAAGACCTGAAACTGTAAGACTACTAGAAGAAAACATAGGGGAAAAGCTCCATGACGTTGGTCTGGAAAAAGACTTTTTGGAAAGAACCCTAAAAGCACAGGCAACAAAAACAAAAATGACAAATCGAATCACATCAAACTGAAAAGCTTCTGCACAGCAAAGGAAACAATCAACAGAGCGAAGAGACAACCTGCGTAATGGGCGGATACACTTACGAGCCATGCATCTGATAGGGGTTAATATCCAAACTATATAAGGAGGTAGAGTTTTAAATCATAAGTGAGGGAAACTCTGTTGGGTCGNTCAGCATCACATTCCTTTGAGAAAACAGAGTTTGAATTCCTTCAGCAGTGGAGAGTTTCTTGAGCCTTGGAAAGTTCCTGCAGACTTGTAGCAGCTGCTTACCCAAATGAGGAGTGGACAGATCAATCGTTTGTCCACCAGTGCCCCACTCCCTTTCTGCCACACGAACTCTGTGAAAGAAGGGGTCACCAGGCAGGAGGAAGAGAGAGCGATGGGAAAGAGGAGGTCACTGACTTATGAAAAGAATATCTGAATTTCATTGTCATTAGGAGATAAAGTTTTAAAAATATTTTTATTTTTCAAAAGTTTTATTTATTTAAATTGAAAAGTAAAAATTGTATATATTTATGGTGTACAACATGATGTTTTGATATATGTATACATTGTGGAATGGCTAAATCAAGCCATGTAACACATGCTTCACTTCATATTCTTATTTACTTTTGATGAGAACCCTTAAAATCTACTCTCTTAGGAATTTTCAAATATGCAAGATATTGCTATTAACTGTAGTCACCAAGATGTACAATAGATCTCTTGAACTTACTCCTCCTAAGTAAAAACTTGTGCATCCTTTGGCTACATCTCCCCAATTCCCCCAACTCCCCAGCCTCGTAACCACCATTTTCCCTTCTGTTTATGTGAGTTTGATTTTTTTATACTCCACATACAAATGAGATCATGGCATATTTGTCTTTCTGTGCCTGGTATATTTCACTTAACATAATGTTCTCCAGGTTTTCCCATGTTGCTGCAAATGACATAATTTCCTTCTTTTTTAAGGCTGAATAATATTCAATTGTGCATATATACCACGTTTTCTTTACCCATTCATCGTTGAAGGACACTTAAGTTGATTCCATGTCCTGGCTATTGTGAGTAAGGTTACAGTGAACATGGGGATGCAGATATCTCTTGAACATACTGATTTCAAATCCTTTAGATATATACCCACTAGTGGGATTTTTGGATCATATGGTAGTTCTATTTTTAATTTTTTGAGGAACCTCCATACTGTTTTCCATAATGGCTGTACTAATTTACATTGCTACCTACAGTGTACAAAGATTCCCTTTTCTCCACATCCTCGCCAACACTTGTTATCCCTTATCTTTTTGATAGTGGTCATTCTAACAGGTGTGACATAATATCTTGTTGTGGTTTTAATTGGTATTTCCCCTATGATTAGTGATGATGAGCAATTTTTATATACCTGTTGGTTATCTGTATGTCCTCTTTTTAAAAATATCTATTTAAGTTTTTTGCCCACTTTCAAATCAACTCACTGTGGAGCTGTTTGAGTTTATTATGTATTTTAGATACCAAGAGCCAAGAACACACAACGAAGAAAGGACATAAATCGTGTTGGGACAAGTGAATATCCACATGCAGAAGAATGAAACTACACCTGCTTCTCACACTATACACAAAAATCAACTCAAAATGGATTACATAAGACCTGAAACTGTAAGACTACTAGAAGAAAACACAGGGGAAAAGCTCCATGACGTTGGTCTGGAAAAAGACTTTTTGGAAAGAACCCTAAAAGCACAGGCAACAAAAACAAAAATGACAAATCGAATCACATCAAACTGAAAAGCTTCTGCACAGCAAAGGAAACAATCAACAGAGCGAAGAGACAACCTGCGTAATGGGCGGATACACTTACGAGCCATGCATCTGATAGGGGTTAACATCCAAACTATATAAGGAGGTAGAGTTTTAAATCATAAGTGAGGGAAACTCTGTTGGGTCGGACTGAACATATTGAAATGGGCAGAATAAGTTTTCTGGTGAGGGTAGGGGAGAGGGTGGGTGGAGTAGTACATGCGATCTTAAAAACGTTAGTAAACTTCAAGTAGCATATATCTGATGTTTTACTCTTCAATTCATACGTGTCATACATATTTGTGGCAATTTTCCCTGTTCTATTTTTTTGCTTACTCTAATCTCTCCATTCTTTATTGTCCCAATACCCTTGTGAGTAGATGCATGCAGGTTACAATTCAGGGACTCCAGTGTGGGGATGGGATACAGCATTCATTTCTGCTTGAAACCACTTAATTTCTGTGGTTACCACATCAGTAATATTGGCCTCATTAAATTGGGAGTCAAAAATATTGCCTGAAAAACTAACGTGAGTCAAGTGCTGTACTATGTTGACTTTTGTATTTCTTTATTCAAATTAGTATCCATTGAGTGGCTGCTTTGTGCCAGATACTCTTTCAGATGCTAGGAACACATCTTTGAAAAAAGCAAAGCTCCCGTTCTTAGAAGGTTCATGTTCCCGTGGAGGACGCAGAACAAAGGCAAACAAAAAAATCAGTTATCTGTATTTTGTGTCGATCATGGAGAAAAGAAAGAGGATAAGAGATGTGATTGAGCAGAGAAGGTGGTATCTGAGCACACCTGAAATTAACAGGGGGTGGAGCCAAGTCTATTTCCTCCTGAGTGTTCATGGCGGAGATAACAGTTCTACAGTGGCTCTGAGGTGGGAGAGTACCTGCACACGTGAGGAACGGCAAGGACACTCGTGAGGTAAAGACGCTGGTTTCAGTGGAAGTAGATGAGGTCAGAGAGGTTCTCAGGGGCCAGATAAGAATCAATCATTGCAGGCCCTAGTGAGGATTTTGGATTTTATTCTACTGACATGAAACGCATCAGAGAGTTTTTACATAGATCCAACCTTTTTAAAAGATCATTGCCGCTGTGTAGGGAAAATGTCTATTGTGCAGACTATGCCATGATTAACATTTTATCATCTTACGCATACAATGATAATGTACAAAATCAATCTATAGACTTTGTCCCCATATTTATAAGGCAAAGTATGCCCAACAATTGTTATTCTATGGTATGATATGCTATATGTGATGGTATGCCTTTTAAGATGCAGTGCTTAAAAGATTTTTTTTCCTTAAGGGTATCTTTAGTTTAAGTGGGCAAAATAGCCTATGCTGTTTTCAAAAGTTGTCATGATACAAAAATCTGAAATTGTTCTGTTCTGCCCTTTTCATTCTTTACATCTCATAAAAGCAATGTCACACCATTGTTAGTTTGCTAGACTTAGGAAGTGGTGGTAAGTATCCTAGCTCAGTAGGTTCTAGTTCATAGCACTGTAACTTTAAAAAATTGTATGTATAAAACTGGAATATTTTTCAAGTCTCTTTAAGAAGTTTCAGATAATGCCAAAAGTGACTATTAAATGAACCATCCACTTTATTTCTACACAATTACAGAATAAAGTGTCACAAAGATGAATAAAATCAGACAATTTAGAAAAAAGAAACTAAAAATTAAAATTTTTTAGATTTATTTTTACTTTTTTTTAGTTATAAAGACTCAGTTTAAAAAACATAAGCTAATTATGGCCAAGAGAAAGCTGAGGTCAAAGGCAAAGGAAAATCTGTGAACCAGGAAAAGACAGCAAGACGGTATCACTTTTAGACCATTTTTTTTTCCTTTTTGTCTTTTTTCGTGTCTGGCAACAGATCGTAACCCTCAGTGTCGCGCCTGTACTGGACCGGGACCGGCAACGGGATCGCAGCCCTCGGTGTTGCGCCCGCACCTTGCTCAGCCAGTGAGCGGGAACCGGTCTGTATGTGGGATCCGAACCCTCGGCAGGAGCGCCGCCGCGCTCCCAAGCGGCGCACTGTAGTAGTGCACCACCGGGCTGGCCCCACTTTTAGACCATTTTTAAAATGCCTTGCCAATCCTCATTAAACGTTCTTTATTTTTTGGAATAAGCTGAAATTTTTCCAGACTATCATGAATGGCTAAAAAATAGAATAGTATATTCACCAAATAAGCTAGGAAGGCCTTAGAAAAAAATAATATGACATTTTCTCTCACGGCTATATTTCTTGGTGAATTAAACTCTTAAGTATCTGTGAGAAATTATTACTGAAAAATGAGACAATATCTAAATACTAAATAGTGTATATGGTCATTGAAGACAAACCTGCATATTTTATTCTTTCCTTTAAAATAATAAATTATATCATTTTGTCAGTAATGGTCTATTGGCGAGCTAAAATTTAATTAAAAATGAGGGAATTAACTCAATTTATTCTACTAAAGGTATAATCAACTAGAAATATGACCTTTCCAACTCAAAGAGGTAAAACGTTTTGATGTTCTGATTTATGTCTTTTTAAGAGATGCACAACCTTTAATAATTTATAAAACTGTCACATCATTTTTGACCCTCCTCATCAATAAGTTAAAATATTCTACAATTATTAATTTTCATATACTTCTTCAAACTACAATTACATATATTAGTTTTTACATACAATCTTTATTATTTTATTTTAAAGATATAAAACTATATCTAGAGTGAATTGTTACTATTGTCCTCCAGTGTGGTGTAGTGATTCCAAACCCCCAAATAACTGAGCTGTTAGAGCTAAATGAAATGAAATCAATGTGTAAGTCAAGTAAATAGATACCCACGAACATATGAGACCTCAGGCAATTGATTTAACCTCCTTAATTCTAATTTTTTTATGTATAAAAAGACAGTTACACAAAGATAAAATGAAATATCTTGTGTATACATCTAGTATAATAGATGCTCCATAAAATTTGAATTCTCTTTTAGGAGTAGAAGTAGAGAGTAGCATTGTGCTTCCTAGAGTCTGTGCAGGGGAGGTGGGGGTTGGTAGACGTTGGTTAATGGACAGAAAATTACAGCTAGATACGAAAAAGAACTTCTAGTAGTGTACAGTAGGGCTAGGCATTTATAATCAACAATAACTTGTTGAATATTGTCAAATGGCTAGAAGAGAGGAGATGGAATGTCTTCATCACAAGAAAATGATTAGGTTTTGTAATGATGTTTCAATTTAAACAATAAATACCTTTCTTTAAAAATAAAAAAATAAATAGATAATTGAATTCTTTTTCTTTACTGTCTGATGAACCAATTAAGAGATATTATGCTTGTAGTTATATGTAAAATATAAAATGACCCTTGATTGATAAATTCTCTCTAACTCATGGATCTCAGGCAATAAGAAATTGAATCACTATTCCTTAGTGTGTCATCTTACAGTTTACATGACACAATTTTCCAGCTCCAAGCAGAGGCAGACTTTGGAGTGAACTGCCTGTGTTGATGCTGTAATATTTTTGGTAGCTCTCAGTCCTATACTTGTCCAGTTTTGATGGTTTCTGTACTCCTTGCTGCAGTGAACTTTCTTTGCTTGTTCAGATTAAAAGGGGGATTATCTCACCTACCCAGAAAGGTCAATAAATTGGGGACAGAAGCACTGTTGAATGACAAGGTGTCATCCGTTTTATGTGTCATTCAGTTAGGCTACTAATCTCTTCTCTGTTTTATAATCATTGGCAACTCTGCATTGATGAAAATTAAAACATGTTTAGGAAGGCCTGTGTAGCCAACTAGAAATTTAGGAATAATGTGTTGCCTGTCATCAACACGTCCGAAGAGTTCTACTTAATGTCTTTTTTTTCCCTTTGGTGGAAGCAAATTTAGTAAATCTCTGCTTTCTTACAGGACAGGAAAAATAAGTTCTTTACTTTTGTTTTTGTTAACTGCTGAAGATAATACAACCCATACTATCTGAGGGGGCAGGAACAGATAAGGCAGCAGGACTCGGGTTTAGTTAAGGTGAGCAAACATTAAAAGAAAGGAGGTCTGTGCTCTTTGAATAGATTCCCTTTTATTGGCCACTGAGGGCGATGAGAATGCACTTTTCACCATTTACCCACTAGTATTGGTATTTTACATTTCAACTTATTAATTTATTATTAGTTAACTTTTTTGTCTACTTTAAGGGCTACAATGACATCTTGTTTTAATTTTTATTTCTTTTACGATGAGTGAGGTTGAACATTATTAATAATCATAATGCTATTTCGAGGTACAAGAAACATGCTAGAAGCATACATTATATTTTATTGATTTGTAGGTTCTTTTAGTTGTAGAAGTTAGTAGAAGCAACAGCTAACGTAAAAAATCATGAAATGTTTCATGAAGGAGATGGAAAACTGAAAGATGAGGGGAGTTTATGATCTGACATAATGATTCAAGGTTCTGATTTATCTGATGTTCATTCACTAGATGTGCTTATGTATTACCTAAATGTAGTGGGAATTAAATATCAAAAGAAAAAACCAACAAGTAGGTTAGAACTTTTTAACCGGAGCTGTTGGTGTGGCCTTTGGACTGTGAACGACTACATTGAAAAATTTGACGCAGGAAATAACCATATGTGAACTAGAAATCTGAATCAATCAAGTTAGCAAGCTGAGCCTGATAGGTTGCAGATAATCTGCAAAATTTTAAGTCATCTTGACCACGGGCTAGAATCATTTAAAGGAGCCAACCCAATTAAGTCTTGCCAAGAAGGACACAGCTCCCCCTTTCTGTGCATTTGCTCCAATGTCATCTGGAGGAGAGCAAAGTGGAGTAGATGGGAAGGGGTTTGCTCTGTGACAGACTAATCGTGGACCAAGAAAGCAGACTCTGCTCCAGCTAGGGGAGCTCTGACCGAAGCAAGGTGAGAGACTTCTCCATTTGGAAGCAGGACTCCTTCTGTTCCTTTGGCGTGTAGAAAATATTGGCAGAGGACCAAATCCTCTAACTTTTGTTAAGTAAAATATTGATCTTAAAAAGGCTGTTCAGACTGCACAGAAACACTCCTCAATTTTGGGCACAACTGCATGAATTTGAGGGCGGAGGGAATTGGTAAATTATTAGTTACAATCCTCCTCGAATCTCTTGTTCCTGTCTCGTTTCTATTACATATCAAAGGAAAGGTATTTTTTTTATTATACGTACATTTGGGGTACAACTCTAGTTTTCAGTAATTGTGTAGAATGTGTGGTGGTTAGATCAGTATAGTTAGCTTATTCATCATTACAATACGCAATCATTCTTGTGTCTGTTGACCAATTCCTCATTATTTGAAAACACTAGTTGACTCTCCGGTAACAGTTACCTGGCAATTAGTTGTATTCTTCCTTTAAAAGGCAAGGGAGGCAGCAGAGCAGAAAAAAGAAAGTATTTCCAGATAGTCACAGGCAGTTAAGACTGCATGACTGGAAATAAATCACACTTTCAACATTTGCCACCAAGGTGCTTGAGCAAATAGAAAAAAAAAAAATGAAGTAAGAGCATCTTTCTCTATGCTTGAGAGGCTGGGTGTGGTTCTTAGGTCATATGACAATATCATCCTCTTTACATACCTTTCCACTCTTTGTGGTTATTTTGAAAGCCCTGATTAAAAAATTCTCATTGAGGCTGG
The DNA here is from genome assembly GCF_000696425.1 of Galeopterus variegatus. NCBI lineage: Eukaryota > Metazoa > Chordata > Mammalia > Dermoptera > Cynocephalidae > Galeopterus > Galeopterus variegatus. The sequence continues at coordinate 22,137 of NW_007735078.1, forward strand.
CCCGGTGGCGCACTCGGTAGAGTGCGGCGCTTGGGAGTGCGGCAGCGCTCCCGCTGAGGGTTCGGATCCCATATAGAGACCGGTCCGCTCACTGGTTGAGCGCGGTGCGGGCGCGACACTGAGGGTTGCGATCCCGTTGCCGGTCATGGTGCGGGCGTGACACCAAGGGTTGCGATCCTGTTGCCGGTCGCGGTGCGGGTGCGACACCGAGGGTTGCGATCCCGTTACCGGTCACGAAAAAAGACAAAAAAAAGGAAAAAAAAAAATTCTCATTGAATTTTTGTCAAGGAGAGAGACTGAAATTGTTGGCCAAGATGATGTTTGTAGTCAAGTTTCGATATTTGGAATAAGGTCACAGGCAAGCAACTTTGTGTATAGAGTGCTCCCTGCACAAGGCTTGCTCTTTGCGTCCGTTAATCTTGTCTGTTGATCTTATACAATTCACACATTAAAATTGCTGATAGGAGCAAACCTAGTGAAGAAAATAATTTTTTTATGTAGCACTGTTATAGAATGAGAAGAGCTGTAATACGAGTGTATTCAAGTTTTTTCCACTTGGCGTATGGCTCTCTTCACAATCCTACTCCATTGCATTTTCTCTCTCTCTCCTTTTTATTCCAACAAACTTTTCTCTTNTAGGAGTAGAAGTAGAGAGTAGCATTGTGCTTCCTAGAGTCTGTGCAGGGGAGGTGGGGGTCGGTAGACGTTGGTTAATGGACACAAAATTACAGCTAGATACGAAAAAGAACTTCTAGTAGTGCACAGTAGGGCTAGGCATTTATAATCAACAATAACTTGTTGAATATTGTCAAATGGCTAGAAGAGAGGAGATGGAATGTCTTCATCACAAGAAAATGATTAGGTTTTGTAATGATGAATATGCTAATTACTCTGATTTGATTATCACACATTATATACATGTATTGAACTATAACTCTGTACCCCATAAATATGTACATTCAATATGTTTCAATTTAAACAATAAATACCTTTCTTTAAAAATAAAAAAATAAATAAATAATTGAGTTCTTTTTCTTTACTGTCTGATGAACCAATTAAGAGATATTATGCTTGTAGTTATATGTAAAATATAAAGTGACCCCTGAGTGATAAATTCTCTCTAACTCATGGATCTCAGGCAATAAGAAATTGAATCACTATTCCTTAGTGTGTCATCTTACAGTTTACATGACACAATTTTCCAGCTCCAAGCAGAGGCAGACTTTGGAGTGAACTGCTTGTGTTGATGCTGTAATATTTTTGGTAGCTCTCAGTCCTATACTTGTCCAGTTTTGATGGTTTCTGTACTCCTTGCTGCAGTGAACTTTCTTTGCTTGTTCAGATTAAAAGGGGGATTATCTCACCTACCCAGAAAGGTCAATAAATTGGGGACAGAAGCACTGTTGAATGACAAGGTGTCATCCGTTTTATGTGTCATTCAGTTAGGCTACTAATCTCTTCTCTGTTTTATAATCATTGGCAACTCTGCATTGATGAAAATTAAAACATGTTTAGGAAGGCCTGTGTAGCCAACTAGAAATTTAGGAATAATGTGTTGCCTGTCATCAACACGTCCGAAGAGTTCTACTTAATGTCTTTTTTTTCCCTTTGGTGGAAGCAAATTTAGTAAATCTCTGCTTTCTTACAGGACAGGAAAAATAAGTTCTTTACTTTTGTTTTTGTTAACTGCTGAAGATAATACAACCCATACTATCTGAGGGGGCAGGAACAGATAAGGCAGCAGGACTCGGGTTTAGTTAAGGTGAGCAAACATTAAAAGAAAGGAGGTCTGTGCTCTTTGAATAGATTCCCTTTTATCGGCTACTGAGGGCGATGAGAATGCACTTTTCACCATTTACCCACTAGTATTGGTATTTTACATTTCAACTTATTAATTTATTATTAGTTAACTTTTTTGTCTACTTTAAGGGCTACAATGACATCTTGTTTTAATTTTTATTTCTTTTACGATGAGTGAGGTTGAACATTATTAATAATCATAATGCTATTTCGAGGTACAAGAAACATGCTAGAAGCATACATTATATTTTATTGATTTGTAGGTTCTTTTAGTTGTAGAAGTTAGTAGAAGCAACAGCTAACGTAAAAAATCATGAAATGTTTCATGAAGGAGATGGAAAACTGAAAGTTGAGGGGAGTTTATGATCTGACATAATGATTCAAGGTTCTGATTTATCTGATGTTCATTCACTAGATGTGCTTATGTATTACCTAAATGTAGTGGGAATTAAATATCAAAAGAAAAAACCAACAAGTAGGTTAGAACTTTTTAACCGGAGCTGTTGGTGTGGCCTTTGGACTGTGAATGACTACATTGAAAAATTTGACATAGGAAATAACCATATGTGAACTAGAAATCTAAATCAATCAAGTTAGCAAGCTGGGCCTGATAGGTTGCAGATAATCTGCAAAATTTTAAGTCATCTCGACCACGGGCTAGAATCATTTAAAGGAGCCAACCCAATTAAGTCTTGCCAAGAAGGACGCAGCTCCCCCTTTCTGTGCATTTGCTCCAATGTCATCTGGAGGAGAGCAAAGTGGAGTAGATGGGAAGGGGTTTGCTCTGTGACAGACTAATCGTGGACCAAGAAAGCAGACTCTGCTCCAGCTAGGGGAGCTCTGACCGAAGCAAGGTGAGAGACTTCTCCATTTGGAAGCAGGACTCCTTCTGTTCCTTTGGCGTGTAGAAAATATTGGCAGAGGACCAAATCCCCTAACTTTTGTTAAGTAAAAGATTGATCTTAACATGGCTGTTCAGACTGCACAGAAACACTCCTCAACTTGGGGCACAACTGCATGAATTTGAGGGCGGAGGGAATTGGTGAATTATTATTTACAATCCTCCTCGGATCTCTTGTTCCTGTCTCGTTTCTATTACATATCAAAGGAAAGGTATTTTTTTTTTATTATACATACATTTGGGGTACAACTCTAGTTTTCAGTAATTGTGTAGAATGTGTGGTGGTTAGATCAGAATAGTTAGCTTATTCATCATTACAATACGCAATCATTCTTTGTGTCTGTTGACCAATTCCTCATTATTTGAAAACACTAATTGACTCTCCGGTAACAGTTGCCTGGCAATTAGTTGTATTCTTCCTTTAAAAGGCAAGGGAGGCAGCAGAGCAGAAAAAAGAAAGTATTTCCAGATAGGCACAGGCAGTTAAGACTGCATGACTGGAAATAAATCACACTTTCAACATTTGCCACCAAGGTGCTTGAGCAAATAGAAAAAAAAAAAATGAAGTCAGAGCATCTTTCTCTATGCTTGAGAGGCTGGGTGTGGTTCTTAGGTCATATGACAATATCATCCTCAACTACTCTTTACATACCTTTCCACTCTTTATGGTTATTTTAAAAGCCCTGATTAAAAAAATTCTCATTGAGGCTGGCCCGGTGGCGCACTCGGTAGAGTGTGGCGCTTGGGAGCGCAGCGGCGCTCCCGCTGAGGGTTCGGATCCCATATAGAGACCGGTCCCCTCACTGGTTGAGCACGGTGCGGGCGCGACACCGAGGGTTGCAATCCCGTTGCCGGTCGCGGTGCGGGTGCGACACCGAGGGTTGCGATCCCGTTACCGGTCGCGAAAAAAGACAAAAAAAAGGAGAAAAAAAAATTCTCATTGAATTTTTGTCAAGGAGAGAGACTGAAATTGTTGGCCAAGATGATGTTTGTAGTCAAGTTTCGATATTTGGAATAAGGTCACAGGCAAGCAACTTTGTGTATAGAATGCTCCCTGCACAAGGCTTGCTCTTTGCGTCCGTTAATCTTAACTGTTGATCTTATACAATTCACACATTAAAATTGCTGATAGGAGCAAACCTAGTGAAGAAAATAATTTTTTTTTCCTTTTTGTCTTTTTTCGTGACCGGCAACAGATCGCAACCCCCAGTGTTGCCCCCGTACCAGACCGGGACCGGCAACGGGATCGCAACCCTCGGTGTTGCGCCCGCACCTCGCTCAGCCAGTGAGCGGCCGGTCTGTATGTGGGATCCGAACCCTCGGCGGGAGTGCTGCTGCGCTTCCCAAGCGGTGCACTATCCAGTGCGCCACCGGGCCGGCCCTAGAAAATAATTTTTTTATGTAGCACTGTTACAGAATGAGAAGAGCTGTAATACGAGTGTATTCAGGTTTTTTCCACTTGGCGTATGGCTCTCTTCACAATCCTACTCCATTGCATTTTCTCTCTCTNTGTTTGTAGTCAAGTTTCGATATTTGGAATAAGGTCACAGGCAAGCAACTTTGTGTATAGAGTGCTCCCTGCACAAGGCTTGCTCTTTGCGTCCGTTAATCTTGTCTGTTGATCTTATACAATTCACACATTAAAATTGCTGATAGGAGCAAACCTAGTGAAGAAAATAATTTTTTTATGTAGCACTGTTATAGAATGAGAAGAGCTGTAATACGAGTGTATTCAAGTTTTTTCCACTTGGCGTATGGCTCTCTTCACAATCCTACTCCATTGCATTTTCTCTCTCTCTCCTTTTTATTCCAACAAACTTTTCTCTTCTCTTACCTACTCTGTTATCTCTTTTCTACCTCTATCATTCTAAGTACTTACTGCTTTTATTTACTTAGAGTTAGCTTTCCTCTTTCCTTTCAAATGCTCTCTGTCTCAGGAACTGCCACAGGATTCTGTGATGCTGTTATTGACCTGCCGACACTGTTCTTAATCAAAAGTCTGAATTGTGGTTTCAATTACTCTGCTGAAGATTTACCTACTAACTGATTTGGGATGTGAATTTATTCTTCAAGTGAAAGAGCTAAACAGAACTGGTAAACAGTCTGTCAGGGGTGAAAAAAGGAAACAAAACAACATAGAATACTTACTTGTTCATTTCTAGAACAGTGTAGGAGAGATATGTAAATAATGGAGCTATTTATATTAGCTGTTACGCTGCTTTATCCGAGAACTAACTCTGCAGTTCCTTTAAACAATTCGGCCTGGCATCTATTTGGATGGGTGATAACTGTAAAACGCTTTCAGTGTCAAGAACTATACATTTTAATGCCATTTTTCATTTTTAATGGAGTTGGAAGCTTTGAGAACAGTTTTGATGGAAATCTTCAACTGGCCCTACCACCGCTGTTACATTGTACAGGGAAGGGAAAAAGCAGCAATTTTGTCTCTGCAAATACACGATCATATGCACAACCAGTTTTTAATTGAGAGTGGAAGAAGAAAAATAACTTTAATTTTTTGGAACTGATTAAACATATTCCCTACTGGATATTATTTTTTTTTCTTGCATTTAAAAATGCAGACATTTGGAGTATTTAAAATAAGTATGCTGCTGTTTTGTTAAATATTTGTTGAAGCATTTCTTTTGCTTTCCTGGAAAACTTCCTCTCCTCTAGGCTATGTGATTCTTTCTAAAAGTTTCTTTTCTTTTGGTAAACGTTTTTATTGAGCTGATAGATCTGTGCTTGAGAACACATGTTTTTTACAGTTTTATGAACTGGTTCATTTCCCTTCTCCTTGTTTACATTTTTTTATTGTACTTAAAAAATACAAAACACGTTAAGTTAGCTCACTTATATTTAAAGAGAATGGCATGTAAAAATCGGATATTTAATTCTTTTCTTTCGTGCAGTATATTAAAAAACTTTGTTAACAGTTTTTGTTTTCTTTTGTTTCCATTATACAAGTGGGTATTACAAAAATCAATATACTTTGTAACTAATTTTTTCTTTTGTTTCTGTTATATCATTATGTATTATTTAAAAATCAATACTATGCCTGTATAAGAAAAAGTCCTCTTTTTATTAGCAAGACCAGGAAAACTGGTTTAATTTATTTTCCAATGGTGCACAATACAAAAAAAAAAAATTCTCTTTTTGAAAGTCATGCTGTGCAGTATGGAGTACGAGGTCATGCTTGTGTTGTCTTTAGAAAAACAAAATCATTAGTGTAAAGAATAGTTTTAGATCTGTAATTCAGTTAAACCAGATACAGAAATTCTAGCCTTAAGTCCTTCAGCTGCGTGGTCCTGAACATCATTTCACTTTCTGGGTTGTTTTTTCATCATGGGTAAAACTGGCAGCCATGCTTGCCTTGATTTGCATGGTTTTGAATATAAGATGAGGTAGTCAATGAAAAATACTTGCCTTCTGTGGATCATTCCTGATGCATGATTTAGGTTTGTCTGTAACTTTGAAGATCTTCTCATGATGAGTCAGCACTTCCATGACCTGTGAAACCCATGTGATGCAATGGAAGGAAAATCAAAACAGTCTGATAGCGCCCACACCAAAGTGCTTATTCTAGTGATCTCACTCACTTGCTAGTAATGCTAGAGTTTATTTCACCTCTCCGTTTGTCAGTGGACTCAAATACACCGTCAAGATGAAGAGATTGACTCAACTTATTGTACTTCTGTGAGGCACAACCAGTAAAAAAGAATTTCTGTTTATAAAATCACAAAAGACATTGTAAGTGCAATGCAACAGTGTTATAATGCTATCTTCCAAGCATAGCCTCCTGGATTAATGTATTTATTAATTTAAAACATGCAATGGCTTTAGTACAGAGTAAGAAGATGTAATTTTCCTGATTATTTATCCCATCAGAATGCTCTTACTTCCTGAAATAGTTAATTCAGATTCTCAAAAATCAGTAGCAGTCAGTCATATCTTCATTATACATTTGTAAACTCCATTGCTTAACATCTTCATAAACCTAGAGAATTCACAAACCCCTAGTCCCTAAATATTCACTTCTATAGAAACAAACAAACAACCCCAAATATACAAGATAGTTTTTGTTTACAGAACACTTCTGGAGATGCCTTCTGATTACGGGGAGAGGAACAGAATCTTGCTGACATGGTTAAGCCACTTTATTTGAAATCCTTCGCTTATGGCATATCAGAAAACCAATCAGCAATAAGCAATAACATAAGGTAATTGGAAAGCCAAAGACATGCACAGGCCTACATTTAAAATCTCCAAAAGAAATGAGTGAGAAATGGAATTATTCATATTCTTACTGGGTTCTTAGATGTGTTTAAATCAAAGTGAACTGTTTTATTCTCATCCTGCATCCACCTCCAAGAGGAACTCAGCAACTTGCTGTGTCCTCTTTCTGCATGTTGCTGCCCAAACCACATACAAGTCCACTGCTCATTAGCAAGTTCATTAAGTGTTACTCAAAGTTTAAAGGGGAATAGGGGAAAGTGTTTACAGTGGACGTCGTAAGGCAAAGCTTCATACAAAATTCCATACGATCCAGCTATCCCACTACTGGGAATATACCCAAAGGAATGGAAATCATCAAG
>NW_007735078.1:30428-32520 GCF_000696425.1 Galeopterus variegatus
CCATAATAATCATATACAGTGTATATTGACAAAATAAAAATTTAACGAAAAAAAAAAATTCCCATTAGATGTTCTCCCACCACATCGCTCTCACTCCCGGCTGCTTCATCTCTTACCTAACCCCAACTCCTCAGTACCTCCAGTTATATTTGCACTTTCCAAGTCATATCTGTATGTCCATCCAAGTGTTCTCTAAAACAAAAGTCTGAGCTCCCCCAATCTTGTCTTTATAGAGCAGTTCTATGACTACAGAATCCTGCCCTGGGAGGTTCCAATCACCTGTACTCTGGCAGAGCCACCTCTGGGAGGTTCAGCAGGAGGTAAGAAATTTTCATAAGTAAAATCAGATTTTTCTCCTCTAAGTAATTGTCAGTTAAGAAGTATTTATTAAGAATCTACTGTTGTGGGACTCAAAATAATATTCGGATGGAAAGGTAACAACCAAAAACAATGTAACAAAAACAAAAGCAAGGTCTGTGCCCTTAAGCAGATCATGTCTAGCAGGAAAAATAGTTTTAACCAAAAGGAGATAAGAATATATCTATATAATGGGGATAGGAGTGGGGATTTAACATTATGCTATGAGAATTTATTATTAAGCTAATCAGGGAGGTCAGGGTAATGTTCCCTGAGAAGGTGAACCTGGGGGAAGAGTAAGATTTAAGTAGGCGGAGGAAAGGGTAACTGATGAGATTATTCAAGTGGGGAGAGAAGCGGCCCATCCCCCAGCAAATCCTTGTTGGTCATATTAAGGATTATGGTCTTCAAATTTTTTGAAGGTTTTTAAGCTGAGATAGGACAGGGAGAAGGGGGTTGTCACATGCCCACAGGTGTGTTCCGAAGCAGCAGCTCTGAACAGAGTTAGAGAATCGATTGAAGCAGATGAGGGAAGGCAAGCAGATGTGGACAGGTCGTTAGGACGCTCTTGCAGTAGTTCAGCGGAACGTAACTAGAGTGTGGACCAGAGCGCTGGGAGCCGAGCTGGAAGGAAGTGAATAGACACGATGCCAGAGTCAGCAGGACCCAAGCCATGTTGGGACCTAAGACCACAGGGTTTCTAAAAGATTTGAAAAGAACACAGTTTTTTTTCTTGGCATGAATTTCTCTAGGTTCCCTCTTTCCCATTTGTTTCACATTTTGAACCTTGGTTATGGGGCAAGATGACATTATTTCCATGAAAGTAAAGTGGCTCTCCGGCCAGCCTGAAGCTGCAGACTTGCACGTACCACCCAGACGCTGAGATAAGAGTGCGAGCAGAAACCAGATGGAGTCTTGGTGAGACCTTGCACCTGAGACCTTGCATGAAGCCCCCGCTGCGCACGTGCCCTCCCTCCTGCTTTTCATTTCCCACATTCCGTTCCCTCATCCTCCTTTTTAAAAACCCCTCAGTAAACCTGAATCTTTGAGATGGCTTTAGCCTGGACATTGTCCTTTAGGTTTACCAGAGAGATGGACTAGCCTACCATCTCTCCTCAGGTCACTGGTGTTCCTGAATAAAAGCTGACGTCCATTTTCACTGACATTCGACTTTGGAGTGGTTTGCTTTTGTCTGGGGCAGGCAGCTGGACCTGCGAGTTTGATATCAATCTGGGGGAGCCTCAGACAGAAGCTGAGTGGCCCCTGCAACAATGAGAGTTAACTTGGGTTTGACAATGAAAGTGAGGAAGGGAGGTTTGAGAAATGACTCACAGAACCGGGGCTTACCTAAGCGGGTGAAAGAAGGCGGCACCGTTCCCTGAGGCACACGCTGTAAGTAGATCAGATTTGGGGAGGGAGGCTGTGCGGAAAAGGCCAGGAATTGTTCTTGCTGTTGTTTTTAATGTGCTGATTTAGGGATGCATTTGAGATATATAAGTAGAGATTGGCTGTATGAGTGTGGAGGTCAGAAAAGAGGTCTAAGTTGGAGATAACACTTGGGGTCATTTCCATACAGTTGTTTTTTCATTGTTGCTAACTTTAAAAAAATAGCTTTATTGAGGTATGGTTTACCAAGCATACAATTCGCCCATTTAAAGTGTACAGTTCAATGGCTTTTCGTATACTGCAAATATGTGCAACTATCACCAAGGCAATTTTTGACATTTTCTTCACC
>NW_007735078.1:33267-35282 GCF_000696425.1 Galeopterus variegatus
TTTTCGTATACTGCAAATATGTGCAACTATCACCAAGGCAATTTTTGACATTTTCTTCACCCTGAAAAGAAAACATACACTTTAGCTATCACCCCTTTATTGCTCCAGCCTTCCCCAACCCCCAGTCCCTTGGCAAGCACTAATGTACTTTCTGTTTCCCATAGATTTCTCTGGTCTGAACTTTTTATATGAATAGAATCATACATGTGGCCCTTTGTATCACTGAGTATAATGACAAGTGTGTCATTTAGTATAATGTTTTCAAGGTTCGTATCACCACTTCATTCATTTATACATCTGAATAACACTCCACTGTGTGGGTTATTGTTTTTCTGTTTGTTTATCCATATAGTCGTTTTACGATGTCACAGTTTACAGGTGTGATTATGTAAGAAAAAACTACGGTGTGGGAAGAAAACAGGGCTTCCTGCCATGCTTTAAGAGTTTCTTACTTTCAATGGCCAGAGAGCAGAGAATAGGTTTGCAAAGGAGATGGAAAAGGAACAGCCAGAGTAAGGGTAGAATAAACCATGGGGTTTTTGTGTCTGGAAACTAAAGAGCAAGAATGTTTCCAAAAGGAGGAAGTAGTCAACNGATTGATATCATGATTATGACTTTACAGTGGACTCAGTCAACGATCAGATATTTATTGAGCACTATGTACTGCAGTGTCACTTCCTCTGGTGCTCTTCCTAAACTCCTTAAAAATAGGTTGCTTCTCTCCCATCATAGTTCATAGCCCTGAGTATGAGGGAACAGAGTGTGAACCAATGTATGTCACCGAGCCAGATCAAAAAGGATTCACTCAGTGGTAGGTTAATCATACCCAAAACAGAGTTAGTAAAAATCACAGGAGAGTAGATAAAATCACAACTTTCTGTATTATTAGAACTCACCTTTCCCTAGTATACTTTTGTTCTAGTCACCGTTAGTCATTTATGCACTTATTTATTCAGATATATTTGTTTACTATCTGTGTGTGCCAGGCTCTGGATTACTTCCACGATTACCTTTCCCCCGCCCCCTGCATCTCTCTGCCCTTACATGAGCCTTCTTCCATTTCCTTTTTACTTTCTTTCTTCTGCTTGTTTCTCTATCTGAGGATGGGGAAGTAGGGGTTATCAATATTTTCCCCAACTCTAATAGCTTTAATTCATGGACAGATGAGTATGTTACGCCTGGACCCACAATTAGGCGGAGCAGAAGCAGTCTGTGCTAGGACAACGCCCATACAGACATGGGATATAATATGTATAGTATGTGTCATATTTTAATAGTTTATTTATATGTTCTCCTTATTAGAGTGCAAATTTTTATGTTAGTTTCTGTGGTTCGATAACCATATTTGTTTATTCAATAAATATGTATTGAGCTACTATGTTCCTGGGAATTACTGAGCACAGGAGGGAGAGAGAAAGAGAAGGAGTATTGAAAATAAATAATCTTCATGAAGTCTGTGCCCAGACCTAATTCCTGAAGTGTTTTGCCTATATTTTCCCTTAGAAATTTAGTTTTAGTTTCAAGTTTTATGTGTAAGTCTTTAATCCATTTTGAGTTGATTTTAGTATATGGTGAGAGGTGCATGTCTAGTTTTCTTCTTCTGCATATGGATGTCCGATTTTCCCAGCACCACTTATTGAAGAGGCTGTCTTTTCCCCAATGTAGGTTTTTGTTTCCTTTGTCAAACATCACATGGCTGTAAGGGGAGCTCAGAATCCAGTACGGTAGATATGTAGGTGAACAATGAATTGCAAAACTGTTAAAATAAAAAAAATTATACAGACAAATCTCTAAGAAAAGGTTTTATATGGAAATAAGGCATCACAATGGGAATATGTGTGCCTTTAAACTATGTGTGTATTCAGGGAGGTAAAGACAGACAAAGGTTTTTAAAGGCAAAAGAGAGAAGCACACGTAATTTGTTTTGAAACAGAGAACACTGATTACAGGGGCTTTATTAAAGAAGTTGATGCCAGTTCATTAGTGGAGACAGTTCGGGTAAATGTTCTTACACA
>NW_007735078.1:36358-42026 GCF_000696425.1 Galeopterus variegatus
CACAGAACCCTAAGAAATACTAGTGTTTAAGGGATTGGAAGAAGAAAAATATAAATATAATAGTACAAAGTGGCCAGAAAGGTAGAAGAGATCTAAGAGATGCCAGGAAAAGAGACAGATTTAAGGAAAAGGGTAATAAATGAAAACAAACAGACAAAAAACAGATAATGTAAGGATTTAGTCACGTGCATTGGTTGGGGAGTTAGCATGTCCTAATCCCTTTTATTTTTTCAGTGTGATTCCACGAGTAGGCAAGGAGATAGAAGATTGGAGAGAGAAAAAAAAGATCAGTTATCAGATTTTACCACATTGAGGGATAAATGGAAAGGGAAGAAAAGAAGGAAAAAGTGTAGGCATTTTCAGACTTTAGCAAGATGGTGAAAGGGCGAGGATATTTAACATCCTTGAGTAAGGGCTTGTGAGGCTTATTCATTATTATTATTTTTATCCTTAAATACTCTAAGGACCAACAGGTGGTATGTGGATTGTTCCGTGTGGTTCCACATGTCACAGCTGTAAATGTTGGGTGGATATTACCAGGAAGGAGAATATTCTAGTAATTAAAGCTTTCTAAAATGGGAATGCCCTTCTTAGTAAGGAATGAAATTTATTACCCTAAGACGTGTTAAAGAAGAGCCTGAATAGCCACTTATCACAGTTCTGCAGAGGGGACTCCCGCATCGCTTAAGTGTTTGAGAGTCTTTCTAACATGACACTCCATTAAATTATTATATTTTATTTATGATGGCTGAGAATTGTAACTTGAATTAAGTTAAAATTCTGGATTACAGGCTTCTAGACTTGCTTCATATTTCTCTTCTCGTCTTATGTGCACTCTCATCTTGTTGAGCCTTAGCTTTTGTTACCAAGAAACTCTCATTTATCTGTATTCCATTTTGCACATACCACTCCCACTTGACTGAAATGGCCCCTTTTCTTTTTTCTTTTTTTTTTGTCTTTTTCCGTGTCCGGCAACGGATCACAACCCTCAGTGCTGCCCCCATACCGGACCGGGACCGGCAACGGGATCGCAACCCTCAGTGCTGCTCCGACGCCTCGCTCAGCCAGTGAGCGGGAACTGGGCTGTATGTGGGATCTGAACCCTTGGCGGGAGCGCCACCGCGCTTCCCAAGCGGCGCACTATAGCCGTGCGCCACCGGGAAATGGCCCCTTTTCTCATCCACTTAAACTTACCTCCTCTCTGAAGCCTTCCCAGACTAGTCCTCATCAAGTTTCTATAGTGTCAGTTGCTTTAGCCGACTCTTCTACGACTAACGTGTCAACCCACAGGTCGATGATACGACCACTCCTTGTAGGCTGGAAGATAATACATAGACATTTTTAAATGAGGGGTTTGTTAGTTTTTCTGTCAGTCACCGTCCTTCTACATCAGCATCTCCTAAGCCCATCCAAACATTTAACAGAGGTTGACTTGGCAAACAAAGAGGAAATAGAAAAAAGTGATTGTTTCATAAGATGAACAAATTTATTGATATGTCATGATTTTATAATGAGGATGAAAGTTACATTCAAATAAATAAAATTTAGTAATGAGAATGGCACGGCAGGGATGTGAATACTGTTTTCTATGTATTGATATGCATTAATTGATTCATCAGTGATAGTCTTGAACTAAGTTTATTTCTCTTATGCGTATATATTACTACCATGGTTTAGAATACTTAAAGGTGGAGCTGTTCTAGGTAGTTGCTTTCCAAATAGTTGAGGGCTTACCTTTTGGGTAAAAGAACTGCTTTATCTTTCTGACTATATTATACATTTAATTGCTTTCTTAAAATTAACATGGTAGATATAAATGAACATTTTGCTGATTCAGAATTAACATTATAAGTTCCATTAATAAACTTATTGAATTATTCAGTCCGCTTTTGGAGCCCCTATTAGCTATCAACAACCGTATCAGGCTCTGATACGGTAATATAGTGTAATATAGGGAGGTGTGTGGGCTCGCTTACACTTAACGGCCAGAACTTGCTGTGTTCTCAGACTGTTTCAGACCACCTTGCTGTCAGGCTCTGGGTATTAACTGTTTTTGAAAGTGAACCCACCTCTAAGCAACCCCTAATTTCCTACCTCTAATTTTTGGGATATATATTTCTCTATTATAATAATGAGCCTATAAATTAAGTATATAAATTAAATGTCAATCTGCCACAAGTGTTCTTAGGGTCTCTCCTTTGAGTAATTGCACAAATTATAGAGGACATGTTATCAATTTTAGGTGCTGAGATGTCACACCTACATATATTTTTTTATTTTTTATGTTTTGTTATGTTTTATAAGCATATTATTATTACAAATTGTGATTTTTATTTATGTCCTTTACCAAACCTATCCCTCCCCAAACCCTCCTCCCTTTCTCCCCATCTCATATCTGTAGATTTGTTTTCCCCTCTGAAAGCTCAACGACACATACATATTATATTAAGATAGAAATAGGTTGTGCAAGGCCACACAAACTGGAATTGCTTATGTAGTTGCTCTTGCTTCTTGTTTTCATTCGAAGCATGGATGTATAAACACTATTTATTAAATAATCATCTCTGGCTTTATACTCAAAACGTAAGATATTCTAGCATTCTTTCACTCACTAGGTACAGCCGATGGCTTTACTGACAACACTGAGATGGAGAAAACGTTATTCATAGAACTTCAGTGAGATTTGACTTGCTTAGATAATAAATAGCTTCCTACTTAAATTAATAGCTACCTATTAAAGGTAAAATAAATAGTATTATACTTCCCAAAGGGTTGTGGGCAATGGGGAGGGTGACGGGGATGGAGTGTAGTCTTTGCAATATAAACAAACAGAAGAGGAAAAGGAGACTAGCTCCACTAACATGGCAGAAGCCCGTGAGGTACAGTCGTGCATTGCTTAACGACAGAGATAAAGTCCTGAGAAATGCACATTAGGCGATTTGGTCCTTGTGTGAATATCGTAGAGTATACTTACACAAACCTGCTACACATCTAGGCTATATGGTATAGCCTATTGCTCTTAGCTGCAAACCTGCACAGCATGTTACTGTACTGAATACTGTAGGCAATTGTAACACAATGGTATTTGTGTATCTTTACATAGAAAAGATACATTAAAGATATAGTATAAAAAATAAAAAATGGTACACCTGTTTAAGGCACTTATGAATGGAGCTTGCAGGACTGGAAGTTGCTCTGGGTGACAGTGAATGTGAAGGCCTACAACATTACTGTATACTACTGTAGATTTTATACGCTGCACACTTAGGCTACAAAAAATTCTTTTTCTTCAAATAACAAATTAACTTCAGTTTACTATAATTTTTTTACTTTATAATCTTAATTTTTTTTAACCTTTTGACTTTTTAATAACAGCTTAAAACACAAACACATTATACATATATAATGTGTACAAATATATTTCTTTCTTTATATTCTAATTCTATAAGCTTTTTTCTAGTTTTAAATTAAAAAAAAATTTAACTTTTTAAATTAAAAAAGTTTTTTTTAACTTTTAAAAACTAAGACATAAACACACACATTGTGTGTTTACACAGGGTCAGCATCATCAATATCACTATCTTCCACCTCCACATCTTCTCCCACTACAAGGTGTTCAGGGGCAATAACATGCATGGAGCTGTCATCTCCTATGATAACCATGCCTCTTCTGGAATACCACCTGAGGGATTTGCTTGAAGCTGTTTTATAGTTAACTTTTTTTTATATGTACAAGTAGAAGAAGTACACTCTAAAACAATGAAAAAAGCTATAGTATAATAAATACATAAGCCAGCAACATTGTTGTTTATTATTATTATCAAGTATTATATACTGTAAATAATTGTATGCACTGTAGTTTTATATGATTGGCAGTGCAGTAGATTTGTTTACACCAGCATCACCCCAAACACATGAGTAGTGCATTGTGCTACAGTGCTATGATGGCTATAACATCACCAGACAATAAGAATTTTTCATCTCCATTATAATTTTATGGGCCCACCATTATATATGTGCTTCATCATTGATTGAAATGTTGTTTTGTGGTGCATGACTATACCTGGTCTAATTTCTCCCTGTAATGCCTGTAATTCTCAGTAGACAGACCATACTCTTAAAATTATGTGATTGAATATTTTGTGGAAGAATGGGACTGAGCTTCATTTCTGAGATAGAACCTGAGAAAATGAGGTTAGGGATTCGTGCACATCATAGAGAGGAGGTTTCTGGACTTTCCAGGCCCCTACATTGGTTGCTCCATCTAAATTTACTTAAATTTTTAAGAAAAAGAGAGTCCAAGAATGGTTACTAGGTTACATTTAAACAAAAATTAGTGCAAAAGTGAAATGCTAAACAGAAGTAGTGTTTGTGTACTTACGGATGTTTTTTAACTGCAAGTAGGCATAAATTTGTAGCTACCATGTGGGTAGGTGTATCTATCATTTTGCTTAATTTTATGAAAGTGTATGTGTTTTTCTCTTACTCCTACTAGATAAAATTGGCATTTCTGAACAGGGATCTACCAGGTTTTCCATCCTCACAGCTCCTCACAGAACCCAGTAGAGTTCAAGGGCACTTGTTGTCATGGGTTGCCCTACTACCTGAGTGACAGCAGTAGTAGTTTCCTGTTAGTAAGGGTCGAACGTTCCTAATTTGTAAATCTGAAATCCAAAATGCTCCAAAATTCTTTTGAGTACCAGCATGATGCTCAAAGGAAATGCTCAGAAGAGCATTTTGGATTTTGGATTTTCAGATTAGTATTGCTCAACTGGTATGTGTTTTGCAAATATTCCAAAATCTGAAATAATCCAAAATATTGAAGCACATCTGGTTCCAAGCATTTCAAATAAGGGATACTCAACTTGTATGAATGAACCCAAATCTGGAAGTGACAAAGTCTCTGAAAAGAGAGTTGGAAAAATAAGGTAAAGCAATTGGTAGAAATAAAAGGATACTGGATACTCTAGATTACATAAATTTTTAGGGTAATTATCTTGATTTTGATACATTTTGTGATATGTCATTAAAGATCCAATAAGTACTGTATGTCATCTGTCAAGCAAAAAAACAAAACAAAGCCAAATCCCAAAATCTATAGCTCAAATTAATAGAAAAAGGAGGCATTTTAATGTGAGCCAAATTTACCTGTAGTCCAGTGGGATATAAATGGAAACTAGGCCACTGCTTCTCAGTGTATGATCTTCAGACCACTTGTATAACAATTATATGATGCATGTGTTAAAATACAGATGTATGAGCCCCTTTTAAAAATGCTAAATCGTTGTTTCTGGGAGAGAGGGCTTAAGTATCCACATTTTTAATCTGCACCCAAGTCATTCTGATGTTTGGAATCACTGTCCTACGAAACAGACTTCACTGTGTTTTCTGTAGAGTATGCATAAAGCATATGTACTTCATAGGGTCTGGTTTTCCAAAGGCTTGCAGTTTCAAATATTGATCTTACAGAAAACAGGAAAATTTCCCCAGGCTATTTAGTCTCTGTTGTAAGATAAAGAGTTGTAGCACAGCAAGGCTGCTGGTTCAAAGACAAACAAGTTATTGATTGATATGTAAAGATACTGGGAAGCTGCTGTAGGGAGAAGAAATGTTTGCTAAGATCAAGCTTTTGTTGGTAGATCACTTAATTGCCTAATGGAATGTCATC
>NW_007735078.1:42581-48430 GCF_000696425.1 Galeopterus variegatus
TTGCCTAATGGAATGTCATCTGACTTGTTTTTACTGAATGTTACCAGCTTCTATTGTTAAATTTGTTAAAACTATAACCCCACCTATGTCTCTTCCTGTAACTTGCCGGGCTGGAAAATAAATACAGGAAGAGAACCCCAATTCATGGTTAATTTCCCAAATGGAAGGAATGCCTCCCTCTTGAGGGTTCAGGGAGATTAACCCCTTTTTGAGCCTTCTCACTGCTCAGAAGAGATGGGCTTTGAGTAATCTTTGGCAGCTTTGTTACCCAGGGTAAAAGGGGTGACAAATCCATGGGAAGCAAAACAACAGTTTTCAGAGTTAATGAATATGACTGATATTAGAGGGTAGGGAGAAAATGGCCAGGGAATATTTGTGGGTAATTAGACAGGCAGGGTGGTGTGGTAGTGAAATGGGCTTTGTAGTAAGTCCAGGATTTGATTAACTAATAGGTTGGGCAAATCATTTAAATTTTCTGATCCTTTGTTTTCCTTCCCTTAAAATGTTAATAAGAGTACTCCTGTAGAATTGTACTCATGAATAGAGTTAGTTTGTGTAAAGGGTACATATATAGTACCTGATAAGTCATAGCTATGATTATATTGAGCTCTATGAAAGGGGATATTTACCGTGCTTAAATTTTGCAACCCTATAACCCAGAAAACTGATAGGAAGCCCAAAGATACCACATTTGAAGAAAACATTTTATAAACAGGCTGTCAACTCAATCTAATCATCCCAATACCATATACAGGAAATGCAAATATGATCCCATAGGAAATTAGTGGCCTGAAGAGAAAAGGAAATACGTGTTTCAGGAAGATGTTAGAATTATTCAAGTTTTCCACTGCTTTACACTAAGATATTATTATGAAGGAAAAGTCTAACTTCCTAAAGAGCAAAAAGAAATCATTTTGACTAAATTTGATGGACTACAAAAGATAAACTCTGCAGATGACAAAGAAATTAAAATTATAGCTCCCAGGAAGTAGAAGAGGAACATTAAGTTTTTGTTGTGTATGTGATTAAATAAATCTCAGAGGAGCATGGCAAGAAGACCTGAAGTGAGAAGACAGGAAACGGTGGTAAAATTTGTAAGTGTTCAGTGTCCCTGTAGCAAATTGGTGCAGATTTGTGTTTGTTTCTATGAGGAAATAACTGTTTCAGGCATTAGATCCTGATGAAGATAGAAAGCAAGTTACGGTTGAGCTACAACACAGTTGCAAAGAAATTTCTAAAGGATGAAGCACGTTTAATTCCTTCCCTTCTCAAATTTTGTAAGTGGGCATTTGGATGATTGTCAGAGGTACATTTTAATTTTTACAGCTTTTTATTTTTATTTTATTTATTTATTTATTTTATTGATGGGGGGAAGAAGTGCCTTCCTAGAGAATGATGATTGTCAGAGGTACATTTTAATTTTTACAGCTTTTTATTTTTATTTTATTTATTTATTTTTTTTATTGATGGGGGGAAGAAGTGCCTTCCTAGAGAATGCCAAGTAATTATTTTCCAGATTATTAGGTATAGCTCTAGTCTTGAGCCACTGGAAGGAGAAATATTCTGGCAGTGGTTAAATTAAGGAAGCAGGCAATTATCAAGAAAAGAATGCTTCCTTATAAATCAGTTGGTTTGTTTTTGTGTTTTTTTAAATAATGCCATCTAGGTAATAGATTTAAGGGTACTACTCAAGAAGTTTCATAATGTCTCAGTTTCTGCCCACTGCTAAGATTGATTTCTAACTGAAACCCCAACCTATAAATCCTTTCAGAAACAAAATAAGCAAGTCAAAACCCTCTTCCAATTTCTAATAAGGAAGAAACCACCAGTAAAGCAAAAAGAGAGAAAGCCATAGAATCACAGGACTCCACAGGAAAGTTATTCCAGGGTTTATGCCAATCTGACAGCTCTAGAGACCCTATTGAATAAAGACTGAAGTCACTTAGAAATCAATTCATGAGGATTTCATTGTTTGTACTCTTAACACTAGGCAGCCATAGACAATCTGATCAGCTCAAAGTGCCATAGGAAAAGAAGAGTGCAGAACACCCAAAATCGAATCATCAGAATCAAAGAGGAGGACCCCAGATTAATTTAGAAGAAAATCATAAGTTTGACCATGTCTAACCTAAGTTTTTCACAAGTTGCCAGAAATTAAATACTTAGTTAACACATTCCACTATGTTATTAACACTTACTAAACATTGTGCTATGCCCCTGGAAAGCCAGTGATGAACTAAGACATACTATGATCTCAGAGAGTTTACATTCTAAGGAACTAGAATCCCACATATTGTCTGTGCATGTGCATGCCTGTACACACTTGAGTTTCTACACTATATATTGTAATTTTATAGCATAATGTATCCACTTATTCTCTATTAATCCTTTCACAGTTTTTTTTTTATTGAAACATGATTGTGCATGTCTGTGGGGTACAGTGTTGAATGTTAATACTTGTGTGCAATATGTGATGATCAAATCAGGATAATTAGCATATTCAACATTACTCAATGTAATCATTTTTTGTGGCTCTTTTCCAATTTCTCACTAATCCCCCTCCCTCTCTCCCTTTCCCACCTCTGGTGGCCTCAGTTCCATCCTCTCCTTTTGAAAATTCAATGAATTATTGTGATTGTTATATCTTTCTTTCTTTAATTACTTGTTTATGTTTTCAGCTCCCCCTAATGAGTGAGGAGATGTGGTATTTCTCTTTCTGTGCCTGGATTATTTCACTTAACATAGTTTTCTCTAAGTTCATCCAAGTTGCTGCGAATGGCAGAATCGCATTTTTTTTTAATGGCAGGGTAGCATTCCACTGTGTATATATACCACATTTTCCTTATCCGGTTGTCTGACGATGGACATTTAGGTTGCTTCCAACTCTTGGCTATTGTAAATACAGTTGAGATAAACATGGGAGTGCAGGTATCCCTTTGACATGATGATGTCCATTCCTTTGGGTTTATTTTCAGCAGTGGGATTGCTGGATCATATGGCAGTTCTATCTGTAGTTGTTAGAGAAACTTCCATACTGTTTTCTATAATGGCTGCACTAATTTACAGCCCACCAACAGTGTAGGAGGGTTCCCCTTTCTCTGCATCTTCCCCACCATTTGTTATCCTCTGTCTTTTTGATAATAGCCAGTCTAACTGAGGTGAGATCATATGGTAGTTCCATCTGTAGCTGTTTGAAAAACATCCATACTGTTTTCCATAATGGCTATACTATTTTACAGTCTCACCAACAGTGGAAAAGAGTTATCCTTTCTCCGCATCCTCTCCAGTGTTTGTTATTCTGTCTTTTTGATAATGGCCAGTCTAACTGGGGTGAGATAATATCTCGATGTTTTGATTTGCATTTCCCTAATGATTAGTGATGTTGAGCATTTTTTCATGTGTCTATAGGCCATTTGTATATCTTTCTTTGAGAAATGCCTATTCAGCTTCTTTGCCCATTTTTAAATTGGGTTACCTGTTTTTGTTGTTGTTTTGTTTTGCTGTTAAGTTACTTGTATATTTTGGATATTAATACCTCATCAGGTACATGGTTTGCAAATACTTTCTTACATTCTGCAGGTTGTCTTTTCACTCTTTGAATTGTTTCTTTTGCTGTGCAGAAGCTTTTTAGTTTGATATAATACCATTTGTTTATTTTTTCTTTTGTTGTCTATGCTTTTGGGGTCTTTTTCATAAAGACTGTGCCCCATCCTACTTCCTAAAGTGTTTTCCTTAAGTTTCCTTTTGGTAGTTTTATAGTTTTGGGTCTTATATTTGTCTTGAATCCATTTTGAATTGATCTTGGTATATGGTGAGAGGTACAGGTCTAGTTTCATTCTTCTATATATATATGTCCAGTTTTCCCAGCACCATTTATTGAAGGGGCAGTTTTTTCCCCAGTGTATGTGCTTGGGGCCTTAGTCAAAGATTAGTTGGCTGTAAGTATGTGGGTTGATTTCTTGCTTCTCTATTCTGTTCCATTCATCTGAATGTATTTTTTTTATGCCAGTACTATGCTGTTTTGCTTACTATAGCTTTGTAGTATAATTTGAAGTTACATAGTGTAATTCTTCCAGCTTCAATTTTTTTGCTTAGGATTGCTTTGGCTATTTTGGGCTTTTTGTTGTTCTGTATGAATATTAGGACTGTTTTTTTCTATTTCTGTGAAGAATGCCATTGGTATTTTGATGGGGATTGCACTGAATCTGTAGATCACTTTGGGTTGTATGGACATTTTCACAAAGTTGGCTCTTCCAATCCAAGAGCATGGAATATCTTTCCATCTTTTTGTGTCATCTTTAATTTCTTTCAGCAGTGATTTGTAGTTCTCATTGTAGAGATCTTTCACTGCCTTGGTTAAATTTATTCCTAGGCATTTTATTTATTTTATTTATTATTTTTTTGGTAACTATTGTAAATAATCTAGCTTTCTTGATTTCTTTTTCCACTAGATTGTTATTGGAGTATAAAAATGCTACTGTTTTTTATATATTGATTTTGTATCTTACAACTTTGCTGCAATCATTTATCAGCTCTAAGAGTTTTTTGGTGGACTATTTAGGTTTTTCTATATATAATATAATGTCATCTGCAAAGAGGGACAGCTTGACTTCATATTTTCCAATCTGGATGCCCTTTCTTTCTCTTGTTTGATTACTTTGGCTAATAAATCTAATATTATTTTATTTATTTATTTATTTATTTAATTATTTTAAATAAGAGTAGTGAGAGTGAGCATCCTTGTCTTGTTCCTGTTCTTAAGGGAACAGCTTTCAGTATTCCTCCATTCAAGATGATATTGGTGGCAGGTTTCTCATTTATTGCTATTGTTGTTTTGAAATACTTTCCTCCTATATCTAATTTGCTGAGAGTCTTTATCATAAAGGGATGTTGAATTTCATCAAATGATTTTTCTGGGTCTTCTGGGATAGTCATATGGTTTTTGACCTTGATTTTGTCGAT
The DNA here is from genome assembly GCF_000696425.1 of Galeopterus variegatus. NCBI lineage: Eukaryota > Metazoa > Chordata > Mammalia > Dermoptera > Cynocephalidae > Galeopterus > Galeopterus variegatus. The sequence continues at coordinate 47,544 of NW_007735078.1, forward strand.
GTGGTGTATCACATTTACTGACTTGCATACGTTGAACCACCCTTGCATCCCTGAGATGAATTCCACTTGATCATGGTGTATGATTTTTTTTGATGTATTCTATTTGCTAATATTTTATTGATGGCTTTTGCATCTGTGTTCATCAGAGATATTTGCCTGTATTTTATTTTTTTGTTGTGTCTCTGTCTGGTTTGGGTATCAAGGTTTTGCTGGCCTCATAAAATGAGTTGGGAGAGTGGTCTCTTGTTTGATTACTTTGGCTAATAAATCTAATATTATTTTATTTATTTATTTATTTATTTATTTATTTATAATATTATTTTAAATAAGAGTAGTGAGAGTGAGCATCCTTGTCTTGTTCCTGTTCTTAAGGGAACAGCTTTCAGCATTCCCCCATTCAAGATGATATTGGTGGCAGGTTTCTCATTTATTGCTATTGTTGTTTTGAAATACTTTCCTCCTATATCTAATTTGCTGAGAGTCTTTATCATAAAGGGATGTTGAATTTCATCAAATGATTTTTCTGGGTCTTCTGGGATAATCATATGGTTTTTGACCTTGATTTTGTCGATGTGGTGTATCACATTTACTGACTTGCATATGTTGAACCACCCTTGCATCCCTGAGATGAATTCCACTTGATCATGGTGTATGATTTTTTTTGATGTATTCTATTTGCTAATATTTTATTGATGGCTTTTGCACCTGTGTTCATCAGAGATATTTGCCTGTATTTTATTTTTTTGTTGTGTCTCTGTCTGGTTTTGGTATCAAGGTTTTGCTGGCCTCATAAAATGAGTTGGGAGAGTGGTTGCTGTTTCAATTTTTTGGAATAGTTTGAAGAGAATTGGTATCAATTCCTCTTTTTTTTTTTTTTTTTGTCTCGT
>NW_007735078.1:49430-53473 GCF_000696425.1 Galeopterus variegatus
GGTCTGTATGTGGGATCCGAACCCTCGGGCGGGAGCGCCGCCACGCTTCCCAAGCGGCGCACTATCCAGTGCGCCACTGGGCCGGCCCAGTATCAATTCCTCTTTAAAAGTTTTATAGAATTCAGCTGTAAAGCCATCTGGCCCTGGGCTTTTCTTTGTTGGGAGGCTGCTGATTACTGCTTCAAACTCATCACTTGTTATGGTCTTTCAGGTTCTTTATTTCTTCTTAGTTCAGTCTTGGTAGTTTTTATGTTCCATATATCAATCCATCTTCTCCACGTTTGCAAATTTGTTGGTGTATGGTTGTTTATTAATAGTCTCTAATGATTCTTTGCATTTCTGTGGTATCAGTTGTAATGTCTCCTTTTTCATTTCTGAGTTTTTTTATTTGGGACTTCTTTCCTCTTTTTTCTAGTTAGCCTACCTAATCATTTGTCTATTTTTTAAATCTTCTCAAAAAACCAACATTTTGTTTTGTTGATCTTTTATATCATTTTTGGGGTCTCTGTTTCATTTAGTTCTCCTCTGATCTTAATTATTTCATTCTATCTNTCTCTAATGATTCTTTGCATTTCTGTGGTATCAGTTGTAATGTCTCCTTTTTCATTTCTGAGTTTTTTTATTTGGGACTTCTTTCCTCTTTTTTCTAGTTAGCCTACCTAATCATTTGTCTATTTTTTTAATCTTCTCAAAAAACCAACATTTTGTTTTGTTGATCTTTTATATCATTTTTGGGGTCTCTGTTTCATTTAGTTCTCCTCTGATCTTAATTATTTCATTCTATCTACTAATTTTGGGAGTGGATTATTCTTGTTTTTCTAGTTCTATAAGGTGTATCATTAGGTTGCTACAACTATTCTTTTGATATAAGTGTTCATTGCAGAAAAGTTACCTCATAGTACTGCTTTTGCAGAATTACATTTGGTATGATGTGTCTTTATTTTCATTAGTTTTGAGAAATTTTTTGATTTCTGCTTAATTTTTTGTTGGGCCCATAGGTCTTTCAGGAGCACGTTTTTGAATTTCCATGTGTTTGTATAGCTTACAGTGTTTTGCTTGATACTGATTTCTAGTTTTGATACATTGTGGTTTGTAAAGATACTTGAAATGATTTCAATTTTTAAAAAATTTGTTGAGTCTTGGTTTGTGATCTAACATGTGGCCTATCCTGGAGAGCATTGTATGTGCTGTTGAGAAGAATGTATATTATGTTGTTGTTGGATGAAATGTTCTGTAGATATCTGCCAGGTCCAATTGGTTTAAAGTGTGGTTTAAATCCTGTGTTTCTCTTTTGATTTGTTGCCTAGATGATATGTCCAATTGTGAGAGAGGGGTATTTAGGTCTCCAACTATTATCGTATTGAGGTCTATCTCTTTCTTTAGGTCTAATAGTGTTTGCTTTATATATTTGGGTGCTCTGGTATGTTACATTTCTCTCTGTATAACAGAGATGAAAAAAATGATTACTCAAAGCAGCATGAATGCAATGANATTTCTCTCTGTATAACAGAGATGAAAAAAATGATTACTCAAAGCAGCATGAATGCAATGAGAAGCTCAAAAGGATTGCACTTCAGCAACTCCTCTGTTAGAAGGAGAAAACTGGGTACAGCCTGATTCAAAGTTAGCTTCTGTTTTTTATTGTAAGGACAAGGCAGTTTCACAAGAAAAATCAGTTGATTCAATCATTTCAAAAAGGACACAAAGACATGGGCAGTGTGACAAAAGTTATCTATGGCTAAATATAGCTTAAACAATAGAAACTAGTAACATCAGTAAAATTAACAATGTGACATTCCAAAGGACAGTTTGTGAAAAGCTAAGTTGTTCAAACTGTGATCATTATCTAAAATATACCCTCTCCTTAAATGATTTAAGCAAAAGTTACATTCTTATGATTAAATCAAAGTGTAATTCTTTAAAGCTTCCACCAAAAAACAGCTTGCCCTTAGAAAACATTTTTTCACACTTTCTCCTACAGCAATTCTTTAAAATCTCTTAACAGGATTGGTATGAAAACCACCTGTTAGTTCTAAAATCATTAAAATACACAATCTCATACCTAAGCAGTGTTTAGAGTTGATTAGATGGGCTGTTGCCATGCTACCTGTGGACTATTGCCCCCTGGCCAGAGACTTTTGCCTCATACATGCATTACCTAAAAACTCTATTCTAAAAATCAAACAAGAATCAAGATTTCTAACCCTCTACACTGGTATTGGGTGTATATATATATTTATGATTGTTATGTCTTCTTGCTGAATAGATTCTTTTATCATTATAATGGCCTTCTTTGTGTCTTTTTATGGTTTTTGGTTTAAAGTCTTTTTTTTATCTGACATAAAAATAGCTATTTCTGCTTATTTTTAGTTTCCACTTGTGTGGTATTTCTTTTTCCATCTCTTCACTCTTTGTGTGTGTCTTTACAGGTGAGGTGAGCCTCTTGTAGACAGCATATAGTTGGGTCTAGCTTTTTAATACAATCGTCCAGTCTGTGTCTTTGAGTGGGGAATTTAATCCATTTACATTTAGGGTTGTTATTGAAAGGTATTTTCTTATTCCTGTTGTTTTATTAATTTTCATTTAGATGTTTTAAATATTTTTTGTTCCTTTTTCCCCCTTTTATTGTCTTTGGTCTTTATTGGGTTTTGGAGGTGGCAAGATATAGTTTCTTTTTTCTTTGTCATTTGCATTTTTGTTCTACTGGTGGGTTTTGTTCTGTTGAACCACCCTTGCATCCCTGAGATGAATTCCACTTGATCATAGTGAATGATATTTTTAATGTGATGCTAAATTCTGTTTGTACAAGATAGACAAGATGGGCAGAATAGACAATTCCCAGCATTGCTGTTCCCTACAAGTAACCAATTTACAACTATTAAAAAGCAAAGACTGCCAATCTGAGCCCACTAAAACTGAGAGGAGAGGAAGAGAGACCCATGGAGTTCATGAAGGCATGAGAGGCCATGACAAGAGGGTGTAGGGATGGCATCAGTCGTTCTGAGTCCAGTCTGTTTTTATTCTCTTCCATCCAGAACCAGAATGGGCATGGCACATTCCTGGTGTGGGTTCACCAAAACCAGAGAGCAGTGAAGTGGTAGGTTGGCATCTCTTCCATCACTGTTCCTTAATATCTCCTCCTCCCAAACCACTCAAAATCATAGGAAAACACATGCATCCAGGGATACAAAAAGTTTCTGGAAACCATAAGTTGCCTTATAAAAGCAATATACCATTATTACTGTTATAAAGATAAACTTGTTCCTCTCAACCTCATTCTATACCCCATGTTCTCTTGAAATCCTTATCCAGTCAGATCTTTAATGTCACTGTAGATCTGAGCTATTGATGTAAACGTGCTGTATTTTTTGTTCCTTTTTCCCCCTTTTATTGTCTTTGGTCTTTATTGGGTTTTGGAGGTGGCAAGATATAGTTTCTTTTTTCTTTGTCATTTGCATTTTTGTTCTACTGGTGGGTTTTGTTCTTTCTTGTGTATTCATGGTAGTGATTATTATTTTTGGGATTCCAGACGTAGGACTCCCTTGAGGAAATCTTGTAGGACTGGTCATGTGGTGGTGAACTCCTGCAGTTTTTGTTTGTCCGGGAAGTACACTATTTCTTCTTCATTTCTGAAGGATAGCCTTGCTGTGTATACTATGTTCGGCTGGCAGAGGTTTTTTTTTAAAATTTTTTTTTTAGTATTTTAAATATGGCATACCATTCTCTTTTGGCCTGTAAAGTTTATGTTGAGGAGTCTGCTGTGAATCTGTAGGGGACTTTCTTATAGGTAACGATACTTTTCTCTTGCTGTTTTTAGAATTCTCACTTTGAGTTTTGACAGTTTCACTATCATGTGTCTTAGAGAAGATCTTTTTTGAAGTGAATCTGTTTGGAGATCTTTGAGCTCTTGGATTTGAAGGTCCAAGTCTCCTTCCATATTCTGGAAGTTTTACACTATCGTTTTGTTAGATATGTTTTTAATGCCTTTTCTTTTGTCCTCTCCTTCTGGAACAACCATGATATGGATGTTTGTGTGCTTAAGG
>NW_007735078.1:53723-54340 GCF_000696425.1 Galeopterus variegatus
TTTGGTGGTGTCATATTTTGTTTTTTCATATTTCTAGTATCTGTACATTGATGTCTGGTCATCTGGTAGAGCAGCTCTTTTGTTACTCTGGAGTGGGCTTTGAGGAGAGAGACTTCCTCTTGTAGATGTGTTATATTGACTTAAGTAGAGTGTTTAGTATTACTTTGGAGTAGATGCAGTAGTGTAGTCTTTGTGTGGGTACTTTGGCCATATTTAATTGCAGAGTTGCATGTGAGTGCCTCCATGGCCTAGGTACTGGGGCACTTGTTGATTCCTTAATGAGGTTAGTCACATTGTGTTCGGTCATCAAGGACATGAGCGAGATGTTGAGTGCTGGGGAGAAGTGCCTGGGTGACCTGTCACTCTTTGGCTATGAGGGGTGGACTTTGGTGGGCTTGTTAGCACGCTGGCTAGTACATCCCATGACCCTGATGGATGTACTGGGTATACTGGTATACTGGAGCTCCTCAATTTGAATGGGCACACTGGGTAGGGATTATCTTTCCTCTTTCCTATAGGCAGAGACTCCTCCTGGGTCCTTACTTCCCCCACTTGAGGGATGGATTGGTGGTGGTTGGGAATTTTCTTCCTTACTCTATTTGGCTATCCTGGGTTTC
>NW_007735078.1:54683-57593 GCF_000696425.1 Galeopterus variegatus
GGGAATTTTCTTCCTTACTCTATTTGGCTATCCTGGGTTTCTGCACTCTCCAAGTATCTGTGTGTGTCTCTCTTTTGATCAAGGCAGTCGTGTGGGCTGTTCATATACATCCCACCCCCAGGTACACTACCATGTGGGGCCATATTATTCCCCCTGTGAGATGAGTCACTGGATCACAGGTCTGTGCTCACTCACCTCTTTCCATGGGCTGCATGTGTCTCTCTTTTGATCAAGGCAGTCGTGTGGGCTGTTCATATACATCCCACCCCCAGGTACACTACCATGTGGGGCCATATTATTTCCCCTGTGAGATGAGTCACTGGATCACAGGTCTGTGCTCACTCACCTCTTTCCATGGGCTGCACTGGTGAACCTCCTTATGTCAATGCAGTCAAGTGGTTAGTGTGCTGCTGTGGTGGCAGTGGCTACTGCTGTGTCAGCAAGCCACCCTTGCAGCAGTGATGGCTGTGATGATGGTTGTGGCAGATCACCCATGTGGCAGTGGTGTCTGCAACAGCAGTGGGCTGTCCACATTATAGTGCCCCATACTCCTGCTGTTTGTCAGCAGGGACTGCCTTTGGCTCTTGAGGTCCCCTTGCTACTGCTGGCTGTCTTGTATTTCTTAATAAACTTCTCTAAGATGATGTCATTGAGGAATAGTAGTAGAAACAGACTTATCTGATTGTTCTGCCTGGAAAAGAGTGACTTGTTATGCTTGGGTCACCTGTTACATCCTCTGAGGAATATGACCTTAATAAGGCTGTAAGTGCTATCCATTTTGAACAAAGGCACATTATTTCTTTATAGTAGGAAAAAAAAATCACTGTGAATGGTTGTACTGAAAAGTGATACTCAATGCAATAGGTAAAATAGTTATCAACCTCCCTTTAAGAGAATTCAACAAGAATCCAAGTTTTTGTTTATTTGTTTGTTTTTAATGGAAGAATCCAATGTTTTTAAAAAACATATCATTATTGTGTGGTCGTAATTCATTGGCAGGAAGGACTCCACACACAGACACTGGCAGTAGTATTGGCTTTGCATTTTTTTTTTTTTTTTGCATTTCTCTGCAGTTCAATTCAGAACTCTATGTTTAGAAAAATGAACAAAGGGTAAAGTTTTAATCCTAATCTGTTCCTATTTTCACTGAAATACCAGGACCTCTCTGGCATGATTTCACTGTTCTAGCCCAGGCGGAAACTGCCATTTTTGATATTTATAAAATATCTTTTAACCATATTACCTAATGCTTCAAAGACATTGTTTCAAGCTCAGTTATATTTTCTTGCTGATCTTTGGAATTTCTAGAGGAGGAAGTTGACTCTTTTGACATATGGTATGCTGATCATTTCCAAATGGACAAGATGGACTTCTGTCAAAAGGCCTTAATTTGTTCCTTCTTATGCTATTTAGTATCGTATACCAGACAGCTGTGGTCATGCTTTTAAATCTACTTGACTCAGAAAGGAGGAACAGAAAGAGACAGCTTGACTATTTTATTTTTTAGGGATACATACATATATATATATATATGTATATATATATATATATACATATATATATGTATATATATGTATATTTATATTTATATATATTCTGCATTTATGTTATTATATATATTTTTTCTGTATTTAAAAGCCTTCCATTTGTTTTTATTTTCTACTTTAAATTCATACATATGGAGTAAAATGTGAGAGCAACACCTGGAACTGCTTTCTATAATGATTAATTGCTGAGCAACAAACAATACCCCAAATTCTCAGAAAGAGCTTCTTCATGCCTTACAATTAATGTATCTCCTTTGACAAAGTTACTAGCAGGAAGGGGAAAAAAGAGCTTATTTTAAATAATGCACACCTCCATTTGTTGAAAACTCAAGCTAAGCTTGTCATAACTGCTTTTCATTTTCTTTGTCTTGAGCTAAATAACCTCTAAGCAGGGGAAATCTCTCTCTGGTTATGATGTGACTAAGGCATAAGTGGTAGCCTTTTGAAACATTCCAACCCAATTTGCTTCCTTTCTTTTAAATACTAAGCATGAGGTCATAAATTAGAAAACTCATAGATTTTCAGTTATAATCCCATTTATTAAGGTCTGACAGAATAATTCCATCTAGTTAAATCTAGTTGCAGTGCACTAAGATTTATTAAAGGGAACTGTGTAATGCATTTCTTTAAAGAAGAGCCAGGCACATCTATTATATTCAGAGTTTATGGTGATTTAGCAGAAATGTATAGGATATTTCTTTTTCCTTCTGACTTACTTTATGACATTTTTGAAAACCTCAAAAATAATAAACTATAAAATTTAATTTTTCTCTCTAAAAGTTTGTTTTGTGAGTTTGGTATTTCTCACTATCTAAAATGTATTACTATAAAAATTTTGCAGGTGCACATATCTTTGTTACAGTAGAGCACTTAGTAACAAAGAAACAAATTGCAATTAAGTCCATTTCCTCAGGAATTAGAGGCATTCCTTATTTACTTTCTGATCTAAATTTTCCCATAAGAGAATTTAATTTTGATCCTTTGGCTCTTGCATAACACACTTTTAGTAGAAAAATCATCTTAATGGTAGATTTAATTCTTACAAACTGTAGTAAAATAAACTCTTGCCCCTGTATACTGCAGTAGTTAATTGCTTTAATAGGGAAACATTTGTGGGCAGGAAACCCAATATTTTCTGCATTCATTGGCCCTAGCCCACAGCCATCAGTGATTTAAATTACTCAAATTAATGACAGAATGATTAAATAAGTTGATGTGAATTTTTTCTTAACTTTTAAGTTTCTTTACATTTTTAACTGACACAAAATAAATTTTTAGCAATATGGAGAAAAAAATATATTAATTTCTGTAGTTGGAAATACAGTAATTTTCTAGTTTCCATGTGTAAACTTTCTGGTCTTTG
>NW_007735078.1:58142-60276 GCF_000696425.1 Galeopterus variegatus
ATTTCTGTAGTTGGAAATACAGTAATTTTCTAGTTTCCATGTGTAAACTTTCTGGTCTTTGGTTTTTTGGACATGCCTTTGGGCTTTCTGATGCCTTTTTTTCTTTTGAAGAATGTACACTCTCCATTACTTGGTGCTTTAGGAAGTGGCTCTACATTATGGCTCCATACATTTATTAACTTGCAGAAATACTAGAGTTTATCCTAGTTACTTCCTCTTAATTAGCATAGTTACATGCTAACTATATTTTGGTAATTTATTATTATTATTATTGTATTTTTTCTTTATTGCCTTAAATCAAAGGTGGATCCTTGCCTCACTGGAAGGGAAGTCTTCTGTGGGAGAATGACAATTGTTTGTTTTTTAAAAAGTTATAATTTGGTCTGAAAAAAGATGAGACATTACTGTCATGTTTTGATCTGGAAAGTTAAAGACATGGGAATGAGAATTAAATAAAGTAAACAAATGAGAAATAATAATAGTCAATCCTTAATGATGCATTAGCTGATTATCCAGGTAAATGTACTTTGATTTCTTTCATTCCCTGTTTCTGATCATAAAGCAATATTTACAAATTCAACATTCATTCAAATAAAAATTAAATAATACAAATATAATAAAATAAACAAAATAAAAATTGCTACCATTTATTGGCTCATTACTATGTGTCAGTCTCTGTGGTGAGTACTTAACGTACCTTAGCATACATTTAATTTTCCCAGCAACCCTATGAATGAGATATAATCCCCATTTTAGAGGTGTGAAAACAGATTTATAGAGGTTGAGATCACATAGCTACATAGTGGCAGAGCTGTGCTTGTAAATGTTATACTCGTCTATGAGTTTGATGAACACTACTCCACCATGCTGTATGGGACAACTATTTGGGGCAAAGGCTTAAACAATCATTAAAGCTATGTTTCAATTTATGTCTTGATTTTATTTGCTTATTCTGTCCTTGACTTTTTTCTCCTGGAAGGTGAGGCTTATATTAATTATATCTTATCATAACACAACCATTTCCACAAATCCTCAGTGGCCAATCGACTCTGGCAAACTTACCATACTGTGTAGTTTGCTTCCGTCTCCTAAGTGGCTAATGTATTGGCCACCTGCCTCTTCCCTTTCCCTCCACCTCCTTGCCATATCACATCCTCCTGCCTCAGTTGATGACATAGCCTCATTTTCTTATAGAAAATAAGTACAATAGCAACTCTGTTACCTTCCCGTCCTGAGCCTCACCACCCTTTCTGCACTTGGATCTGTACTCTTTCCTGCAAAGGATGAGTGACTTGCCCTTATCAAAGACACCCCTTCCATTTGTGTCCAGGGTCCCAAGGACTTTTGTCTTTTCAAAGATTTTTCGCTTTTATTTCCTTTCTTTCTTGTATCATCAGTTTCTTCCTTTTTACTGAATTGTTCTCATAAGTGGACAGACATGCTTGTATCTTCCACCTTAAAGAAAGAATCCTCTCTTTAGCATTCATTTACCTTCAGCTATTGTCCTTAAAACTCTTCTCTTCACCACAGAACTTGTTGAATTCTCTGTAGAACCATCTCCATTTTATCACTACTTATTTTCTCCTCAATATACTCTCATCAGGCTTGTGTTCCCACCAATCCACTGAGGCTACACTTGATAGCATGTTTTAGTCCGTTTTGTGTTGCTATAACTGAAACACCTGAGACTGAGTAATTTATAAAGGAAAGAGGTTTATTTGGCTTACGATTCTGTGACAGCTGCATCTGGCGTGGGCCTCAGGCTGCTTCTACTCATGGCGGAAAGTGGCAGGCAGCTGGTGGGTACAAGCAGATCATATGGCGAGAGGAAGCAAGAGAGAGGAAGAGGAGGTGCCAGGATCTTTTTAAGCAACGAGCTCTTGTGGGAAGTAATTGAGCGAGAAGTCACTCATTAATCTCCCCTCCCCCGGGGAGAGCATTAGTCCATTCATGAAGATCCACCCCCATGACTCAATCAGTTTCCAACACTGCCACATTGGAGATCAAATTTCCACATGAGTTTTGGAGGGGACAACACATCCAAACTCCATCATTTCACCCCTGGCCCTCCCTCCAAAACTCATGTCACTCTCACATACAAAATACAATCATTCCATCCCAACAGTCCCAAAAG
>NW_007735078.1:60589-77494 GCF_000696425.1 Galeopterus variegatus
CAACTTAAAAGTCCAAAGTCCAAAGTCTCATCTGAGACCAAAAGCAAAAGTCCTTCCAGTTTTGAACCTGTAAAATTCAAAACCAAATTTATCTACGGCCAAGATACAATGGTGGAACAGGCATTGGGTACACATTCCCATTCCAAAAGGGAGGAATAGGCCAGAAGAAAGGAGAAACAGGCTCTGAACAAGTCCGAAATCCAGCAGGGCAGACATTATGTCTTAAAGCTCCAAAATAATCTTCTTTGACTCCAACTCCTGCATCCTGGGCACACTGGGGCAACTGGGCCCCCAAAGCCTCAGGCAGCCTTGTTCCCACAGCTCTGCCAGGCACAGCCCAGTGGGCCGTGCTAGTGTCTGTGGCTTTTCCATCCCTGTGTTGCATGTTACCAGTGGCCCAGAAGTTCTGGGGTCCTGGCGGCAGCCCTGCTGCATTGGCTCTACTAGACATTTCCCTGGTGGGGGCCCTTTTTGGGGGCTCCCACCCCACTTTCCTGCTTGGCATTGCTCTAATAAATGTCCTCTGCAGGGGCTCTGCCCCTGTGGCAGGTTTCTGCCTGGGTCCCCAGGCTTTTCCGTACATCCTCTGGAATCTGGGTGGAGGCTGCCACACCTCCACTGCTCTCACATCCTGCCAGCCTGCAGACTTTACACAACATGGACGCCACCAAGGTTTCAAGCCTCAACTCTCCAGGGCTGCTGCATGAATCACACTTGGGGCCACTCTAGCCCGAGCAGCTGTGATGCAGGGAGCAGGATCCTGAGGGCAGCTGTGCCCCAGGTCTGTCCTCCAGGGCAACTCAGTCCTTCTAGACCTCAGGGTCTGTGATGGGTGGGGCACCCTTCCAGACTTCTGAAATGCCTGCAGGGCTTTCCTCTCACATTCTCTGCTATTAGCATCTGGCTGCCTCAACGCCAAGATAATGTCTGTAGCAACCAGTTTATCTGCTTCCTCCTTGCATTGTTCTCTGGCTCTCTGCTTCTTTACTGTATGGCCGAGCTGCAAAGTTTCCAAATCATTACGCTCTTCTTCCATTTTAAATTCTGGCTTTACATCATGATTTTGCCGCCATAACTCAGAGTAGGCTGTTAGAAGTGGCCATGCAGCATCCTTAATACTTTACTGCTTAGAAATTTCTTTGGCCAAATGCTCTGGTTTGCAGCTCTTAAATTCCAGCTTCCACAAAGTCCAAGGGCATGGACACAATGCAGCCAGGTTCCTTGCTATGGTGTAGCAGGGTGATCTTTTGTCCAATTCCCAATAAATCCCTCATTTCTATCTTAGACCTCATCATCCGCACGGCCTTTACTGTCCACATTTCTATCAGCGTTCTGCTCGCCACCATGACCAATGAAGTTGATCCCTAAATCTGGTCATCACGCTCTGTGATACTGACTTGCCAGCAGCATCTGACCACTCCCTTCTTTGTGAAGCATTTTTCTTCTCTTCATCTTTTCTTGGTTTTCTTCTGCCTGATAGTCACTCATTCTCTGTTTCTTTTGCCTGCTCCATTTGACCTTTAAATGGTGAGCTGCCTGTGGGTTTTTCCATTTGCACGCACATGCTAGGCAACTTCAGGGCTTTGAAAACTTTATGTTCCAATAACTTCCAAATATTTCTGGCCCAACCTTTCTCCAGAATTCACTCACCTGCTTAATATGTTATTTATATGCCTACAGAATACCTCAAACTTACTTTTTTCTTTCCATTCTTCCTCTAGTCTTCTCATTCCATTACATAGAACCGTCATCTTCTCAGCACTTAAATTATCTTTGATTTGTTTCTTTTCTTCATTGTCCATATCCAGTATACCCAACACATTTGTGCTCTAGCTCCGAAATATTTTCTGTTCAGTACTCTCAATCATTAACACTATTACCCTAGGTCACAGTGCCTGACACACTGTTGTGGTTCCCTCACTGGTTCCTTGCTTCTAGTCTTGTCTTCTCTACAAGTGACTTCTCACGTTCACCCACTTAAATCATTCCTTAGTACATTCAAAGAAATAATTTCTTTAAGTCTTCTCTACAAGTGACTTCTCACGTTCACCCACTTAAATCATTCCTTAGTACATTCAAAGTAATAATTTCTTTAATGGGGCCGGCCCGGTGGCGCACTTCATAGTGCGCCGCTTGGGAAGTGCGGCGGCGCTCCCGCCCGAGGGTTCGGATCCCACATACAGACCAGTTCCCGCTCACTGGCTGAGCGAGGCATGGGAGCAACACCGAGGGTTGCGATCCCATTGCCGGTCCCGGTCCGGTACGGGGGCAACACTGAGGGTTGCGATCCATTGCCAGACACGGAAAAAGACAAAAAGACAAAAAAAAAAAAAAAAAAAAAAAAAAAAAAAAAAAAAAAAAAAAAAAAAAAAAGAAATAATTTCTTTAAGCCACAGAAACAGATATGTTCTTAAAAATAAATGTGACTTTTTATTTCATGAAACGTTCAGGTATGGACATTTTTGCAGATGCCCCATGATTAATACAGCTAATTTGAAAACTCCCCAAAGAAGCCACATATCAAAGAGCTCAGACAACACGTGACTGAATTATTTTATTCTTGGGGAAATAGACTTAGCTTTCAAATATTTTACATACAAATGATATTTTTGTTATGATTTATTTGCTATGCAAAATTGAGAAACAGGCTTATGCTAGTGGGTTCTTACTTAAATGCCAAGAGCATAGTTCACTCACTATTATGAATCTTGGTATTGCGGATAAACAAAAGGCAAGCAACCATTTCTACCACTGCAATGTTCTTCCTATTTCATTTGGTTCTCATAAAAACATTAGATGAACATGCCTGTCTCTTTCTTTTCACTGTCTGACTATGAATGCAAACAATTACAACCAGACTCTTATTACTACTTATAAATAACAATTTTTATAAACAATACCTTATTTTAGTTTGTAGGTAAGGAAAGGTGCTTGGCTCAGAGGCTAAACAGGAGGGGGAATTGAGGGCACATGCTGCATTAGATATGTCTTTGTTAGTTGATTATTTTTGCATACTGAAATGTCTTTTTTTTTTTTTTTTTTGTCCTTTTTGAGACCGGCCGCACCGCACTCAGCCAGTGAGCGCTGTGAGTGCACCGGTCATCCCTATATAGGATCCGAACCTGCGGCGGGAGTGCTGCTGTGCTCCCAGCGCCGCACTCTCCCAAGTGCGCTGCGGGCTCGGCCCTGAAATGTCTTTTGATTGATGTCAAATCAATGACCTTAAAACCATAAGGAAGCACAAGAGGTTAAATTCTTCAGAGAAAAAAATCGTATGAGGGAACTGGGTTCCAAGCACATTAAGAAGCAGAAGAGGCAGTAGTTAGTTTGGTTATGGTATAGGAATGAGGTTACAGGCATTCTGAAGATGACCATTGGTCATATCTTCATTAACTTACTCAGAGGCTTGTAGGTCTAGAAGGGTCTTCAGAAATCTTCTATTAGTGTTTCCCTCCAGAAGTACACATGCATAAGATTTTCTCGTTATCCTGTTTGTGCATTCTGAGGTTGATGGCTCATTCAATTTCTCAGTTCTTTGATTCATTCCTTCCTGGCCTCTCATCTTCCCCAGACTATGGACATTACTAAATTAATGTTTTTGAATTTACTCCCATATTATGCCTCTATTCACTCTGTTTAAAGGGCCAGAGTAAGAGAAATAGAGAAGAGGAAGGTGTTAACACTGCAAACTATCAATTGACTGCATCACTAAAATGTATAATGAAAAGTATCTGCAAGTTTCTATTCAATTTGCCAAAATTAAGTTATGATTACAATTCCCTAGCAACATGTCTATTAAGTGAAGATTCACACTGGTGTGTCTTAGTAAACCAGCTAACTCAAAGGCAAATTTTTATCAAGTAATGTGCAATGCTTGTGCTAACAGAAGAGTTATTTTGAAACTACACTGACAGTGATAGATATTTAATATACTAAAAGATAGATACACTATTTATGGTGTTTTTTGAATTCTTCATACAAATTATTTACTATATAGTCCTCACTAAAAATTCATTACTAGTTTCTTGGTGAAGATGATGCTTTTCACATATACTTTTTAGGTTATCCTCACTGTTAAAGTACAGGCTGGCTATATGTCAAGTTACTTTTTATAAGCAACTTTGATATGCTGTTTCTAAACGTTTTTAGTGCTAATTAGAAGGGCCTAGGTTGTTTACAGCTATTCTTTTTAAAGAGTCAAATAATAATTCATATTATTAGTAGTTAGTATAGAATTTTTCTTGCCTTTCAGGATTAGGGAAATCCCTGAAAGATAGAGCAAAGCATTTGTATGACATGATGAGGCTTTTGTATTTAATTTATAGTTAGACAGCTGGTACATGGGGAAATCAAAGACAATTTCAATGATTCTTGGAATTTAAAAATGCTTGTGTTATAGAAAAATGAACGTGAGAGATTTCTCTGTCTCCAGCCAAAGTAGGAGGTGAAAGGCAGTGGCTGAGAAAAATTATTTGATGTGCTTCATATTTGGGGAAAAATTAGGAAGGAACTCCTGCAATCTTAGACATTCTAACCTCTCCTTTATGATATACACTCTCAAATCTCTTATAATATTACCTTGCTTCTTTTTCCATATATTAAGCCTTTTCTCCCTGATCAATATGAACATTTTTGGTTATTTAGCTGTTTGGTTCTGTTGACTATTCCACTTCTGTGGTTAACAAAAAAGCAGTTTGGAAGAGAGCTGAGGCCCCCAGAGGGGGGAAAGAGAGGGGTGGTTTAGCAAGAAATTGGTAAAGGGCCACAAAAAATGATTACATTGTATAGTGTTGAGTACATTAATTATCCTGATTTGAGAATGACATATTGCACACAGGTATGGATATTCAGTGCTGTACCCCACAGATATATACAATCAATTATGTTTCAATATATAAAAAAATGAAAAAAAAAGAAAGCAAAGAGAAAAAAAGAAAATAAAAAAAGCCTCTTTGCTGTTCTTTTAGTAAGTCAGTTACAAAAATGACATTGTGTCTTACTATAAGCTACGATTCCCAAATGTAGTCTGCAAGAGAAAACACACAGAAATTATAGACACTTTATATATATGTATATATACATATATATATTACTCATCCCTCATGTGTGCATATGTGTGTATGTGTGTGCATGTTTGCGTGTCTGTGCATGTGTATCTCACCCAATTTCCCAGGTGATTCTTACACAGAGCATTGCATCAGACCCCTTCTAACTAATGTCACATTCTAACCTTCCTCATATGACCTTTACAGAAAGATGAGGGAAGTCCTCAAAGTTACTTGGTAGGTCACGTGGTCAAATAGTAAAGATTTTGATATGAGTTGTAAAGAGATAGAAATTTTTATATTTGTGTAAAAGGGTCCCTTGTTGGGTTATTGTTCTCTTTGTGTACCTTGTCTCTTTTACAGACTTTCCCTATGGGATTAGTGTATTAAAATGGGACCAGGTCTTCCTCAGCTTGTGAGGATGTGCTAATGTGAGTCCAGGACTCAGAAAAAAGGACACAGGGAGCAGTACCTAGGTGGGCTTTTCATCTAGGGCAAGATTTTAGTTAGAGGGGAAAAGGGCAGGTAGGGTCCTTGTGGCTTTCGTGAGGCTCAGGGAGCTGAATCCTGGTTAGTAATAAAATATTTATTTGCCTTTCTATCATCTTTGCTGTACATACTTCTTGGGAAACTTGCTGGCGTGGCTAACATCACCACATGGAAGATAGTGTGATGGGATTGCTGGAGTTAGAATTCTGTTATGTCCTGGGAGACACTTAACCAAGAATGCTACAGACAGAAAAGGTGTATGTTGTAGACAGTGGTAGAGTAAAATTCCTTGAGTGCCTCTGAATGTGTCATTACCCTAGCAGACCCTTAACCTTTTGACCTGACATTACATTAAAAAACAAAACAATACAAAATCAAAACAACAGAAATCAAAACCTGTTATAAAAATCAAGCTTATCAGTACTAAAAGGACTTCCCAAAGTCCTGTGTTCTTGATTCCAGCAATCACTGTGGACTATCTGCTCTTTCATTTCTAAAATAAAGTTTTGTTTGGGTTATATGTGACTTTGTGTTGGCTGTGAGAGTCCCAGTCCCATCCACTTTCAAAGCAGGCTTCGATTGCTGAAATGTAACCTACACCACAGAGAGAAAGGAAGCCTTGCTGCTCCTCTCCAGGCATCGGCCTGCCTGTGGATGAGTTTGTGAACTCTCACAGAAGGATGGTGTAACCCAAATTTTATCCTATTTATCTTGGCCATTGAAAGGACTGACCTTTTAATAATATAGCAATTTAAACAGCTTCCACATTTCTTTTATGGCTGACTGCTCTCTCTCCAACTTGATTTTTTTTTTTATGTGTGTGAAAGGCTATACATCAGATACTGAGAAACTCATAACACTAAAGGAAGCTTAATTAAAGGCAATGAAAAATTCACAGTAAGAGAAAATAAAAACAGCATGCAATGGAAGTCACATAGGCTAGATCCAGAAGCTCATCGGGAATAAACCCAGGAGGCTTAATGCTTTCAGGAGAATAAATCAGATCAAGGGAGAGAAAATAAAAAGTTGAGTCTATGTTAAAAGAGATATCCCTCATGATAAATGTTGCTAACTCTAATTCTGCATTCAGAATATCCTAAAGAACCAGACAATCAACAGGGTCAAATCCCCTTTCTTCTTTTATTTATGCTAAACTAGATTTTTGTGATCATGTAGCATGTTATGGGGCAGGCCTCCAAGAAAGCCTTTTACAGGTGGACATGGGTGCTTGGTTTGGGAGTGGAAGGGTGGCTTGGAGTGTAATTACCTATGTGGCCTTTACCACATACTTAGGCGGCC
Organism: Galeopterus variegatus; assembly: GCF_000696425.1. NCBI lineage: Eukaryota > Metazoa > Chordata > Mammalia > Dermoptera > Cynocephalidae > Galeopterus > Galeopterus variegatus. The sequence goes on from NW_007735078.1 coordinate 67,423, forward strand.
AAGTATGAATATTCCTGTGAGTGAAGCCAGGAGAATTATCAAGCACTTGGCATATTTTGAGTCTACAGCCACTGTTGATCATTTGGGTTACTGCCTTCTTTTGCATCTCTACTTGCCTCTGTCCACCTTATTATTCAGCTCTTACTTTGTTTGATTTGAGCCTTGGTGATGTGAAATGCATGGTGGACCAATGCCAATGAGAATAACTAAAGGGACCAGATCTTACAAGCTCTTTATCATTTTAAAAAGTTTCCTGCAATCTCTAATTATGTTTACCATTTGTTGGTCATATATGTTCCAAGGTGTAGGTTATAAAAAGACTCATATATTTTTCAAATGACCATTTTGCTGTTCAGAGTTCTGATGGAAATCCTAACAGGTTTCTATGCATGTTACAAAGGTTGTTGTGGGAATATCATGAGCTTGCTGTTTTTTCAGTAGCATAGCAACAATTTCAGACGTGACTGTTCCTCAGCAGGCTCCGAAAAACATCATGTTTACTGCTTTCCTGTAAATCAGAAGTGGCTGAGCCAGAGTCTGACTAAGGCCTGGCTTCAACCAATTATGCCAGGGGAGATGCTAATAACATGAAGGGTGACTAAGCCATGCTTCAAAGCATTTCTGTCTTGCTATTGTAAGATTAAAGGTGTGATTGAGGGTTTTTATTATTATTAATGTCCACACACATAAAAAGAACCTTATAATATTAAGATAAATGTGACCTCTGATATTTCATTTAAGTTGAAGGGCTGTGAAATGGTTTTAGTCCCAAAAATGATGAAAGGTTTACTGCAGAAGGAGAGATGTCTATTGTGTGATCATTTGGACAATATCTTATACTTATTGGTTTAATTTGTTGTCCTTCTTAGACTGTGATTTTTTAAATCTCAACAAAATAACCCCTTGCAACAAAAGCAGCAAACAGCTAACATTTGGGTATCATCACTATTTGTGCAAACTTGTCTAAGCATTTCACTGACAGCACGCAATGCTCACAAACCTACAAGGTAGTACTATTAACTCCATTTTGCAGATTTAAAAATGAGGCTCAGAGAAATTAACTATTTTATCAAAACCACAGAAAAAGTTAGAAGTGGGATATGAGCCCAGATCTGCCTGACCCCAAGCCTGGTCTATAAGCTATATTTTCTATTTTACCAGGGACTGTGACTTGCCAATGTACAGCCAGTGCCTAACACAGGGTCTGAACATTTAAGATTATGATAAATATATCTGGAGTACCTGACCCCAAGCCTGGTCTATAAGCTATATTTTCTATTTTACCAGGGACTGTGACTTGCCACTGTACAGCCAGTGCCTAACACAGGGTCTGAACATTTAAGATTATGATAAATATATCTGGAGTGATTTGATCCACCTTGAGAAAAATATTCAGTTAGTTTATAAGATTGTACAAGACAAGAAGTTTGCATCTGTTTCTCCAGGCAATTTATAGTTATATTGGAATTCTTTTAAAGAAATCAGAATTTCGGAAACCTAGTTTAAAACTAAAGCACCCATTCTTGCTCTGGGACTTAGTTCACCTAACCCACACGACAAGGTAGTAAATGGAAGAAGTGAGGGTCATTTTGCTGCAGCATTTAAGTACGGTGAGTAAGCCAGGAGGGGAAATGAATAAATTTGTTGTTGCCTCAGAGGTTAATGGAAAATATCTGTGCTTTGCTGAGCATAACTCACTGCATAAAAGATGTAGCAAAGTTGCTTAACAAGGTCACTCAGTTCTGGGGAGATTTTTGAACTATGCTCAATCAAATCCTTTCACCTGCAGTGGCCAGTTAAACCTTGCAAGAAGAGTCAACCAAATTAGTCACCTGAAATTCAAGTGTCCAGATCGCATTTTCTTAGGATTTAGTTCCTTGTCACTGTCACCCCTTGGGAATGACGCTTCCTAATTGAGTGCATTCAGAAATGCCCAAAGGCTTCTCTGCTGTAACCCCAGAGGACACCCATTTATCTTATTTAGATTCAGACTATTTGTTGAAGACAGGCATTTATGCCAGCAGAAGAAGCCAACTTTGGAAAATAGATTCCAACAGCATAGGTATCAGTTATCAATGCTTTAGGATGTGTCCTCCAAAACTTATGTGTTGGAAACTTATTCCCCATTGTAACAGTGTTGGGAGGTGAGGTCTAATAAGAAGTGATTAGGTCATAGGGGCTCTGCCCTCAAAAAATGGATTAATGTTTTTACCAGGGGAGAGGGTTTGTTATTGTGAAAGTGGGTTTGTTTAAAAGCAAGTCTGGCTCCCTCTTGCTCTCTTGTTCTCATTCTCTTTTGCTCTTTCACCTTCTGCCATAGGATGGCACAGTACAAAGACCCTTGGAAGGTGCTGGTGCTGTGCTTTTGGACTCCCCAACCTCCAGAAACATAAGCCAAATAAATTTCTGTTCCTTGTAAATTACCTGGTCTGTGGTACTCTGTTATAGCATCTCAAAACAAACTAAGACAGAAAATTGGTACTGAGAAGTTGGGCTGTTGCTATAACAAATACCTGAAAATGTGGATGCAGCTTTGGGACTGGGTAATAATTAGAGGCTGGAATAATTTGGAGGAACAGGATAGAAACAGCCTAGATCGCCATAAGCAGAGCATTAAAGGTAATGCTGATGATGGCTCAGGAGAAGACAAGAGCTGTAGGGAAAGCATAAATCTTCTTAGGGATTACTTAAATGATTGTGATCAGAATGTTGGTAAAAATATGGACAGTAAAGTTCATTCCAATGTGGTTTCAGATGGAAATGAGGAACAATGTATTGGAAACTAGAGTAAAGAACATCTTTGTTATAAAGTTGCAAAGAACGTGGTGGAATTGTGTTTGTGTCCTAGGATTTCATGAAGGCAGAACTTAAGAGTGATGAACTAAGATATCTGGCAGAAGAAATCTCTAAGCTGTGAAATGTTCAAGGTACTGTATGGCTTATTTTAGCCGTCTCAAGTAAAATGAGAAGAAAAAAAGATTTAAGGATGGAATTTATAGTTAAAAGGGAAGAAGAATGGGAAGATTTGAAAAACCCTCAGTCCTGCCATGTAAAGAATAAAAGAGTGTGTTCAAGAGAGAATACTAAGGGTATTAGTATTACTAATAATATAATACTAAGGGTCACTAAGGCGACCATTTGCTAAGGGGATTAATATGGATAGAAGGAACCCCAGTTCTATTTATCAAGACAATGAGAGAATGACCCCAAAGGCATGTCAGAGATCTTTGAAGCAAGCTAGGAATCTGAAGGCAAGGTTTTCAGAGAGATGCCTATGGAACCTCAGCATTCATTGCCCACCCTTCAACGTAGCACTCCTTGGCCACCCCAGCCATAGCTCAAGCAGGCACAGGTGTGGCACAACCTTCTCCTTCAAGCCATACATCTTGGCTGCATCCATGTGGTGCTAATTCCTCAGGCATGCAAAATGCATGAACTGTGGGGCTATGGAGGCCTTTACCTGACTTTCCAACAGCCTGGGGGACTGGGGGCCCAGGCAGAGACTTTTTGCAGAAGTGGCGCCACTGCAGAGGGCATCCATTAGGGAAATGCCCAAAGAAGCCATTGGAGCAAGGCCACTGCAGAGAGTTTGCTCTGGGTCAGTGCCTAGTGGAGCTGTGTGAGCAGGACAACCCCTGAGACCACAGAACTGTAGGACACCATCATACAACTCCAGCTTGGGAAAGCTGCAGGAGACTCCAGCCCATGAGATCTGCTGGGTGGACTGAGCTCAACAAAACCATAGAGGTGGAGCTACCTGAGGCTTTGGGGTCCTAATCCATGGCCCAGTTTGACCAGGATGCAGGACATGGAGTCAAAGGAAATTATTCTCCAGCTTTAAGACTTAACGTAGTTTACCCTGTTAGGTTTTGGACTTACTTGGGACCAATTACCTCTTTCTTATTGCCTGTATCTCCCATTTGGAATAGGAATGTCCATGCTAATTGTATTTTGAAAGCACATACCTTGTTTAACCTCACAGGCTTACAGCTGGAAGAGAATTTGCCTCAGGATAAATTGTGCCTTGAGTCTCACCCATATCTGATTTAGATAAGACTCTGGACCTTGAATTTTTCAGTCAATGCTAGCATGAGTTAAGACTTTTTGGACTATTGGGATGAAATAAATGTGTTTTGCATTGTGAGAAGGGCATAATTTTCAAGCACAGGGTAAATGTTATGATTTAAATGTCTCCCCCAGAGAAAATATTTGCAAACAAAGCATCCAAAAAGGGATTAATATCCAGAACATACAAAGAGCTCAAACAACTCAATAGTGAAAAAACAAGTAACCCAATTAAAGAAAGGGCAAAAGAGTTGAATAGACATTTCTCAAACGAAGATGTATGAATGGCCAACAGATGCATGAAAAAATACTCAACATCACCAAGCATCAGGGAAATGCAAATCAAAACCACACTGAGACATCATCTTACCCCAGTTAGACTGGCTATTACCCAAAACACAGAGAATAACAAATGCTGGTGAGAAAGTGGAGAAACAGGAACCCCCCTATACTATTGGTGGGACTGTAAATTAGTGCAGCCATTATGGAAAACAGCATGGAGATTTCTCAAACAACTACAGATAGAACTGCCATATGATCCAGCAATTCCACTGCTGAATATGTACCCAAAGGAGTGGAAATCATCATGTTGAAGGGAAACCTGCACACCGATGTCTATCACAGATAGATTTACAATAGCTGAGATCTGGAACCAACCTAAATGTCCACTGATGGATGACTAGGTAAGGAAAAATGATATCTCTACACAATGGAATACTGCTCAGCTATAAAAAAGGAATGAAATTCTGCTATTTGCAGCAACATGGATGAGCCTGGAGAAAATTATGTTAAGTGAACTAAGCCAGGCACAGAAAGAGAAATACTTCATGTTCTCACTCATAACTGGGAGCTAGAAAACAAACAAGTAAAATAGAAAGAAACATACAACAATCAATAATATGTTGAAATTTCAGAAGGAGAGAACAAAACTGTGGTCAGTAGATGTGGGACGGAGGAGGAAGAGGGTGGATAGGGAAAGCTGGTGAAGGGTCACAAAGAATGATTACATTTTGTAATGATGAACATATTAATTACCCTGATGTGATGACATATTGTACATAGGTATTGATATTCAACTTCATACCCCACAAATATGTATAATCAATTATGTTTCAATAAAAAAATTAGAATTAAAAATTTAAAAATGTCTCCCCCTAAGTTTATGTGTTGAAAACTTAATCTCCAATGCAACAATGTTGGGAAATGGGACCTAATAAGAGGTGATTTGGTCATGAGGGCTCTGACTCATGAACGTATTAATGTCATTATCATAAAGGTGGGTTAATTATCTTGAGAGTGGGTTTGTTATAAAAGCAAGTTTGGTTCCCTGTTGCTTTCTTGCTTGCTTTCCAGCATAGGATGACACAGTATGCCCTCACAGATGCCAGCATCATGCTCTTGGACTTCTCAGTGTTCAGAACCAAGAGCTAAATACATTTCTGTTCATTATAAATTACCCAGTCTGTCGTATTCTGCAATAGTAGCATGAAACCACCAAAATACCACATTCCCTTCTGGGTAAAGAACAAGAACAAGATTGAGAGCATAAACATAGGGTTAAGAATGAAGACCAGAGTTTTGGTTTCAGCTGCCATCACAGAGCACCCGTGCTTTGGCTCTGTTCTGATCAATTCAGTTTAATGTTTCTATCCAGTGCACACAGATACAAGGGGAGATGTCAAAAACACCTACTCATAGGGCCGGCCCGTGGCTCACTCGGGAGAGTGCGGTGCTGATGACACCAAGGCTCCGGGTTCGGATCCCATATAGGGATGGCCGGTTGGCTCGCTGCCTGAGCGTGGTACTGACAACACCAAGTCAAGGGTTAAGATCCCCTTACCGGTCATCTTTTAAAAAAAAAACAACAAAAAAAACCCACCTACTCATATTGATGCCGGATTACTTGAGGTCAGCCTCCTGGAGATACTCGAACCTTATTATTTCAAATTTTATCTAATGAGCTGTGATGACATGACTTGCCTGATTCTGTTTCTGAGTGTGTTACAGCATCTTGACTACACACTACAGTGCTCCAGCAAAACACTTGTTTTCATAGGATTAGATTTGGTGACTTCATGTGAAGCAACAAATTTCTTACACAGTTGTCACCATCTTGGCTGAAGTATGGGGTTTAATTATTACCTCTCACCTGAACTGCTGACACTGATCTTCCCAGCTCCTGTTACTCTCCACGCCAATTATTTCTACTCATTGCTGAGATATAAATCACAACTCTACCCATCACACTTTTCCTGCACATACAACTTTTATGCATCCTTATTGCCCACAGAATGAAATCTAAAAGTCTTAATCCAACACAATCTCCCAATTATTGTTCCTGTATATTTAACTATTCTGCAGTAAGACATAGTGTTTTTTTTCTGTGTGCGACATATTTTTGTCTTCTCTATTTTTGTCCACGCTTTTACTGTCTCCTGAAATCCCTGTCTTTCTCATCTGTAGTTGTGGACTTTCTTTCCATCTCGAGACCTATATTTCCTATTAAGTTTTTTTGATTCTTTTAAGAAATTATCACAAAGTTTGATAAATGGAAAAATTTGTATTATCTTTTTTTTTTTTTTCCTTTTTGTCTTTTTTCGTGTCCGGCAACGGATCGCAACCCTCAGTGTCGTGCCCGTACCAGACCGGGGACCGGCAACGGGATCGCAACCCTCGGTGTTGCTCCCACACCTCACTCAGCCAGTGAGCGGGAACCGGTCTGTACGTGGGATCCGAACCCTCGGCGGGAGCGCCGCCGCGCTTCCCAAGCGGCGCACTGTAGCAGTGCGCCACTGGGCCGGCCCCTGTATTATCTTTTAATTTCATTTTTCCACAAGCTTTCTGAAGTACCCTCATATTTTCTTTTCTTGGCAACTCTATAGTACTTAACATCTTTCTTATGTTAATTATCTTTATTCTTTATTTTTCTGCTTTATTTATTCTATACTTGTTATTATTTATAAGTTTACATTATCCTTTAATTAGGTTGTAAGTATTGTAAGGTTGAGGATTATGTTTTATCTTTTTCTTGCACATAGTGGGATCTCATTTTAAATTTATTGAATAATCAGAACTCCTGCTAATAAGGCTGATTTAATTCTTTCTAAGTCTCCACTTGTTTCATTCCCACCAGGGAATAGTGAGTGTCATTGATAATAATCTAGCACTTATCTATTCTTTTAAATAATTTTGGAAATAGTGATGTCTATTGAATGTAATTTATTTCTAATGTTGAAAGGCAGTGGGTTAAAGCTCATGGGAAAGGGTTACATTGTGCCTGAATTTCCCCCACTTTTATTTCTCTCTGTCATCAAAACTTAATTACTTATAACACTTCAAACTACATTGCACAAAACTAGTTAAACACTATACTTTGTTGAAGATGATAAGTAAAGCTAACTTTCGTAAAATTTATATACATTTGTTCTGGCAGGAACTAGAGAATGGAGATTGTGCCCCGTAGCCTTTTTACATGTAATTGTTTGTTGCTGTTGTTGTTTTAATTCTCAGTATTCTCTTATGGCATTTCAAATACCTCAGAGTCTAAATTGACACCCTTGAATTACAATGGTTTATAACTATACCAAGACTTGACTTAAGAATTTAAGTCAAGTTGAATTGAAATAAAAATTAATCTTAGAGGCTATCACGCTTCCTTACGGATACACAGGACAATTATTTGCTGAATGTTCAATGGGCTCTTCAATTATATCTAGTTCTCTCAGGCTCACATACCTGAAGTTAAACACCTAGAAACTACAGTGAAATTTCAAACAGAAACATAAATTGGAATGACCCTGGGTCCAAAACAACTGTTCAAAAGATTTTTCTGGCAGCTTAAAAGCCATAATTTAAACTTTACATATAATCTTTTGAAAATCTATTACGGTGTATTGTCTTGCACCTGTAGAAGCTCAACAACAGAAACAACAAACTAATTAGAACAAATTATTAACTTCCTCAACTTCTCATTGATGGTATCTTATTTTGCCACTTGTGTCATTGAGGGTCTTTTAGGGCTGTCTGAAACAGTTAACTAATTTTAAGACAAAACAGGAAAAAAACCTTCACTTTTAGCTATAGACCAAATACCAGTTTTTAGTACAGCAAGTTCTCTGAACTACAACTTGACAGTGAATCTGTTTATATGTATATCTGTAAGTTACCGTTGAGGAAAAGGTGTTAACATCTATTCCTGACGACGTTAGAACTTGTGTATCTGTCAGCCAAGGGCAGCTTTGAAGTGTTGTCATACAGGCTTTTTTTTTTTGTCTTTTTCCATGTCCGGCCACGGATTGCAACCCTCAGTGTCGCCCCCGCACCGGACCGGGACCGGCAACGGGATCGCAACCCTCGGTGTTGCCCCCGCGCCTCGCTCAGCCAGTGAGCGGGAACCGGTCTGTATGTGGGATCCGACCCCTCGGCGGGAGCGCAGCCGCGCTTCCCAAGCGGCGCACTGTAGCAGTGCGCCACCGGGCCGGCCCCGTCATACAGGCTATTTATAAGCCTGATACATCTAGCTCTTATTGTATGTGTTATTGCTTCACCCATTTTTTGGATTATAGCAGCAAAATTAATGACTTTTAAAATAAACACACACTAATTTTAGAATAATATGCCTTCAGCTGCTTGAGAAATGTTTTTAAGACTTCCTGCAGGGACACTGTCTGGTGACCAACCTTAGCTGGTGAAACAGTCATCCCAGCATGATGCTGAGTACTTTTTAGTTGGAATCAATCACTCCACAGCTATGTGATGCTGTAGTGTGCAGAAGGTTTGGGATTATACTCAGTGACATTGTTTCTTGATTGTTAACTTCAGAAGGTAATTCCTGGATGAAGAAGCAGTGAGTGGAGATTACCATAGAGGTCTCGAATTACGAGCAGATTACGACTCTGGCAATATGCTTCATGTTAATGAAATCTCGACAGAAAAATATGTGACTCAGCCACACAATAAGAGACTACAAAGTCCAGAACGCCTCTGAATATGCAGACTTTGTACACAATCAACTAGAGAACGGTGTAACTGATAATTGTAGGTGGGTTCTGGCTGCCAGTCCATGGTATATTTTCATAATTAATAAATAAATATTTTTGAATATTAGCTTAAAATAATCTATTTATTTATAAAATGACAAAAATGCATAATCAACAATATTTGAATATACTGGAAACTTTCTCAATTTTTATTTTATTATTAGAGAACTAATATTTTTTAAGCATTTAAAAAGTAACGACATTTTTTGTGATCCTAACCAACCTGTTAATGGAAAAAAGCTAGCGTTCTGGAGACAAGCACATCACGGTATGAAGAATGGGTGAAACGTGTTTACCTTGCTAGTTTTTATTCACCAGCGTGTCGTATAGACCACTCTGGGTCAGTTCTATATTTATAAATGTGTGCTTATCCTTATACTTTGGTCAGAGTCTTGGCAGGAAAGAGATGACATCCTCTATAGGGGTAATTAAAGAGAGTTTAATGAGGGAGGTGTTTTAACATTGGGGGCAGGTGGAGGATATGGATATAATAAGGAATGGTGGAGCACTCTGTTAATAATAATCATGGAAGTTTTGTGCTTGCTCCACTAAATTGAAGGGCAAATACCTTTTTGAGAATGAGTCAATGTCCAATATCAATTCTAACTTTCATGTAATGTATATACCCTGTGTATCAGTCCATTTTTGTGAGACTGGGTCATTTATAAAGAACAGAGGTTTATTTGATTCACAATTTTGGGACAGCTGCATCTTGTGTGGGCCTCAGGCTGCTTCTACTCATGGCGGGTGAGTACAAGCAGATCACATGGCAAAAGGAAGGAAAGGAGGGAAGATTAGAGGGTTGGGGGGTGCGGGAGAGAGAGAAGAGAGAGAGAGAGAGGAGAAGAAGAAGAAGAAGAAGAAGAAGAAGAAGAAGAAGAAGAAGAAGAAGAAGAAGAAGAAGAAGAAGAAGAAGAAGAAGAAGAAGAAGAAGAAGAAGAAGAAGAAGAAGAAGAAGAAGAAGAAGA
>NW_007735078.1:77512-78583 GCF_000696425.1 Galeopterus variegatus
GAAGAAGAAGAAGAAGAAGAAGAAGAAGAAGAAGAAGAAGAAGAAGAAGAAGAAGAAGAAGAAGAGGAGGAGGAGGACAATGACATCCAAACTCTATCACCCTGCAACAGAATTAATCACTCGCCACTTTGTAATTATCAGCCCACTGACACTAACAGCAGGACTGCAAGTCTGAAATTGCTTGTCATGTACTAAACTGCTCTCTTTTCACGAGGTTGCTTTCTCACTTAAATCATAATTCACATGCTGTGCTTTCTTGATTTAGGCTTCATGGAATGTCAAACATTTTTTATCATAGGCTGCATAATGCGACCAATTTATAGAATGGCATTGGGTATAATAATCTTTTCCATAAGGCTAGTTGCACAGAGGGGAGGATTCTGTCATGACAGTTTGATGAAAGCTAATTATGTGCCCTCTTCCTTAATCCTTCTTCCATCATGCCAAAGAACAACTATCAGGAGATTGCCAGCTGCACCACTCCCCTCCATGCAGACACCGACTGTCAACAACTTTATTTACGACCAAGATGGAAAGTCCGTTTCCTCTTGCCTTAGGGCTTCTACATATAATTTTGACAGTCTTTACCCTATCAAATAAATTGTGTCAATTTAAAAACTGTAGCCTTCCTTACTGTGGTTGAAGATCAAAATTTATTTTTCTTATTTTATTTTATTTTGTCAATATACAATGTGGTTGATTATTGTGGCCCATCACTGAAACCCCTGTCCCTCTGCCCTTCCCCCCACAACAACCTCATATCTGTTTGCTTGTCGTATCAACTTCAAGGAATTATAATTGTTGTGTCTTCTTCCCTCCCCCCCCAGGTTGTTTATGTATTTATTTATTTATTTTTAGTTCCCACAAATAAGTGAGAACATGTGGTATTTCTCTTTCTGTGCCTGACTTGTTTCACTTAATATAATTTCCTCTAGGTCCATCCATGTTGCTGCAAATGGCAGTATTTCATTCTTTTTTATAGCAGAGTAGTATTGCATTGTGTAGATATGCCACATTTTCCGTATCCACTCATCCGATGATGGACATTTGGGCTGGTTCCAGCTCTTAGCT
>NW_007735078.1:79583-83142 GCF_000696425.1 Galeopterus variegatus
GCTCCCGCCGAGGGTTCGGATCCCACATACAGACCGGTTCCCGCTCACTGGCTGAGCGAGGTGTGGGAGTAACACCGAGGGTTGCGATCCCGTTGCCAGTCCCGGTCCGGTACGGGCGTGACACTGAGGGTTGCGATCCGTTGCCGGACACGAAAAAAGACAAAAAGGAAAAAAAAAAACAAAACAAAACTCATTGAAGCTTGATTCCCATTATAAAAATGTTAAAAGTATGGAAAATTGGACTATGGGATCTGAAAAGTAGGGCCTTTGGGAGGTGACTGGATCATGAAGACTCTATCATCATGAATAAATTAATCTATTTATGAATTAACTGGTTAATGCCTACATGGGTTATCAGGGAGTAAACTGTAAGCTTTATAACAAGAAGAAGAAAGAATTTGTACAAACTCTTGCTCAGCCCTCGCCGTGTGATACCCTTCAACACCACCATCACCATGCGACTCTGCACAGAGTCCCCACCAAGAAGATGTTCCTCAACAGATGGGCTGCCTGGACCTTGGATTTCCCAGCCTTCAAAAACTGTAAGAAATAAATCTTTTTTCTTTAAACATTGCCCAGTTTCAGGTGTTCTGTTATAAGCAACAGAAAACAGACTAATACAGTCCCCGTCCTGGTCCAGTTGAATCAGAATGCCCAGGAAGGGGGCCCAAGGTATGGGTGCTTTTCAAAGCTCCCATACCTATTCTGATGTGCTTTAAAGCCACATCCAAAACTACAATTTAACCTGCAGCCACATTAGGGGGCTGACATAGTTTCCAGAAATGCATTTAAAACACCGTAGCATGACCTTCCACTGTCAACAGGATACCAAAATGGTTATAAATTGTGTTTGTTTGCTTCAGCACCCTCCCTGCTCAACATGGCAAATTCCCTCCCCAAGGCATAGTTTCCAAACAACTACATAATTCCAATTTAGCTGAAAGGTCAAATCAAATTAAGACCAGGGTGCACAAATGAACCTTATACTAAACCCAGAACATCCCCTAGCTTGAAATGCCCAAACACACAAACAAAGGGAGATAAACGGCACAGCAGAAATATTCTAGGCAGACAAAAGTCTGTTTTCAATTTCATCTGCTCTTATTTCAGTTTAGTTTGATTGTCAGGGTTGTCCTTGTGTGTTTCCCATATTGCTGCCTTGAGTCTTTTCACTGATGCTTCTGCCTAATTGACTGCATCTTTCCTGCAATTCAAACTCAAGGTAAAGCTTCTAGGAAAAACCTTAGATATGTCCTGCACCAGATAATATGGAAAGAAAGTTTTTATGCGATCAAATCAGACCTTTCATCTCAGCTACCAACCTGAGTAACTGGTCTACAGCATTCCACAAATGTCAGCTCCTGGGCCAGGGTCCATCTCTCGGGCCTGTGATATCTGGTCACCTGAAAGGAGAAATATTTGGGTTGCACTTTTTTATTTAAGATTCATTACTTGTGCTTACTATAGTAGACAGACAGCATCTGTGGTAAAACCTTAATTTGTTCCAGTTGGTTCTTTCATTCCCTACTGGGCCATCTTGTAAATTGGCAGTTATAGGTAGTGACAGAGAGAACTTCTCCAGATTGGCAGGTAGGATGTGTAAGTAACAGGCCGACATGCCACCTGCAGTAAAACAGTCTTTTAGCTGTTTCCCTGAGATGAGGGAAGGAAAACTGTCCCCCTCTTCAGCTCTCCCCAACTCCCAATATGTACTGAAATTTTAGTTTCTCTTCACCATAAGCTTTGAACCTTGGTTTGACTCAATCTCATAGCAGCTTCTATTTTCTTGGTTTATAAAGCATCTGAGCTATTTAAAAGAAAGTAGAGTGAGGTGGCATTCCTACTGACCTCATTTTGGTAGGTGAAATCACTGGCTGACAAAAACCCTAATCTACCATGATGGAAAGATCCAGTAATGAGCAGACCCTGGACAGACTAGCATTTCAAGGTTGGCTCAGATGATGGACACCAAATTTAATAACTCAGAGCTAAATCCACCAATTTATCACTGAGAAAAAAAATGCCACTGTTTTACAGAATCATTGTATTTTTAATATTGAGTCCACTTCATCAAATTGTCACCTATTTAAATTTAGTAGAATAGATCTTTTATTTATTTTTATTTATATTATTTTGCTCTATTTTGTTTATGGCATTAAAGGTAAATCGTATATCCGTTTGGCCCAGTCAGCTTGGAGTCTGTCATCTCAGCGCTGACCCTTTGTTCCCGCTATGTTTCCTCAAACGTTCTTGCCTCAGAAGTCAAAGTTTGATATTGGAGTATAAAAGCACTACTGGGCTTCAAGATGGTGACGGGTCTCGAGCGGGCATGCCAGAAGACAGAGCGAGCCTGAGGAGTGTGCGCTGTGCTGCCAGAGCACTATTTGAATTTCCAAGAGCAACACAAAATGAATAAATCACTGATCAACTAATGTACAATGAAAAAAAGCAACTACAGTCTCGAGGTTTTAGGGCCGATACAAAAGAAGATTCCTGAGAGTGCCCCAACTGTGCTGGGAGACCGAGCGAGCAGCCCGAGGCAACAAAGGCCAGGAAAGACAGCAGCGGCGACGCAGAGATGGAGAGGAAGGCACTGGACCGGCCCAGCTCTGGGAGCTCTGTGAGTGACCCCCAGCCCAGCCCTGCTTGTGGGGCAAATGCCCGCCCGGCTCCCGCCTACCACACCAGGCTAGGCACCGGCATCAGAGCTGCCTCCATTTTCTCCAGTGGGGGCAGAGCCGGCCGGCTCAGATCGGGCAGGCCAGCCATCTTCGCTTGGCGCAGCTCCTCACTGAGCTGTGCCACCTGTGTGCCTCAGCGCGGGGTTCCCCGGGGCCTGTGGACCGGCCACCAATCCCACTCCACCCGCGGATCTCTGGTGGGGCTGGTGGCATGGGGCGCCCCCGGCCAGCGNCGGGAGCGCCGCCGTGCTTCCCAAGCAGCGCACTATCCAGTGCGCCACCGGGCCGGCCCAGAAGATTTATACTTTTGAAAGGCCATTAGTGATATAATGACCACTGTTGCATTCCTTCAGCAATTTCCTTGAGACTACATTTTCACCAGATACCAGTACTGTTTTAAGACATTAGCTGGTATACATACCACATGCATGTCAGGCAATGTTATGATCATTGAGATAGGGTGGTCATAAAACCCCAACCTGCATAACTTTATGCAAGGATTTCTGATAGTTGAGGTAGTTGGTAAAGAAACAGAGGCAAACATCTCTGAAGCTAACGTATATTATCAAATGATAGAGCCAGACTAGGATTTGATGGGTCCTTTCCGAACAGCAGCAGATATATCCTTGTAAAACAGAGCTTACCATATTTCTGTATGTGGCTTTTCTCTTGCTTTTCTTGAAATAAAGCAGGGGTTCTATGCCCTGGCTGCACTTTAGACATGTCGATGGAACTTTTTAAAAACTTGGATGATTGGGCCATGCTTTGGTTTGAATGTCTCCTCAAAACTCATTGAAGCTTGGGCTGGCCCGGTGGCGCAATGCTACAGTGCGCCGCTTGGGAGCGCGGTGGCGCTCCCGCCGAGGGTTCGGATCCCA
>NW_007735079.1:0-38154 GCF_000696425.1 Galeopterus variegatus
CTCCCATATACCACATTCCTGGCTCTCTCACTTCCTTCAGGACTTTATACCTGCCTCTCTCTCATTGTGACTTTCATTGGCCATCTTATCTAAAATTGCAATACATCCCTACTAATCCTTCCTTTCCTTCCTTCCTTCCTTCCTTCCTTCCTTCCTTCCTTCCTTCCTTCCTTCCTTCCTTCCTTCCTTCCATCCATCCCTCTCTCTCTCTCCCTTTTTTTCCTTGTGCAAGTAGTGTACTTGAAGGTGATCTCAGGAAGTGTTGTAAGGGGGTGGGGAAGTGAGACAGGGATTAGAGGAGACCAATAAAGAGTGTGTTAGTGAGCAGGTCACCACTGAGGGCAAGTGAGGCTCAATCCATTGGAACCCCTTGAGAGACCTTGTGGAATATAACTCAGAAGTGTCTTCCTGACATGCAAGAAAGCTGAGGTATTTATCTAACCACCCAAGCTCTTTCCTGGGGCCGGAGCATGCCCTCAAACAGAGATACCCACACGAAGCCATCAGCCTGTGTGTGGATGATCTACAGAGGTCTCTGGGGATGGGGATGGGTCTGACAGCAGCAGCTACAGCATCAGCACCTCTTAATTGGTTGTCCTACATCCACTCTTGCTCCCACAACTCCTAATGAGATCCCTCTAAACACCAAGTAGATGCAGCTATTTACCTGCTTAAAATCTTTCAGTGGCTCCCATTGCCTTCAGGGTGAAATCCACATAGCCTGTCTTGACATGTTAAGACTCTGTGCTGTCTCACTCTCAACCATTCTTCCAGTCTCACCTCCTGCCTTTCCAGCATTCCAGCCAGACTCCAGGCAGCCCACCCTAGCTGTGAGTTCTCTCTTGAGCCACAGTCATGAGGTCCCTGCACATGGCAATCCCTGTGCCTGAAGGCCACTCATAAATACTTAACAAGCATCATTTTGATTGTCTACTACATGCCAGGTACTGTGCTAGACACTGCAGAGACATTGGAGAATGAATCCCAGTTCTTATCTTCAAGGAGCTCACTCTATAAATTCCAGCTAAGCTTTTTTACCCCCTTTCATACTTTACTGTTTTCCTGGTCACTTAGTTATCTAACATGTTTTAATCATCTAATGACTCTCTGGCCCACTAGAATACAAACTTTGTGAAGACAGGTATTTGTACTTGTTCCCTTGAATCCCCACTGCCCAGAACAGTAACTGAAACATAGTAGGAGCCCAATAAATATTTGTTGAATGAGTTAAATTGAAATTACTTAATGAACGACTCTGTAGTATCCTACTGTTTTCAGGTACCATACTCTACCAATCACCTACTTTTACCTATCGATGTGTCTTCCACACATACATACTTTAAGTAAATGACACTTCAGAGAACCTCTGTGAACATACATTTTTGCCAGCATTTCTAATTATTTCCTTGTGATCAATTCCCAGAAGTGAAATTGCTGGGTTAAAACCAATTTGCGATTCTGCATCAATATATGCAAGACAATATTTGCTTCTTCACACCCCATCTGACACTGGATACACTCATTCTCCTTGCCTATCTGATAGGTTAGAAAAGTGGCAACTCATTATGTTTTTAATTTGCATATTTTTGCAAATCACATCATTTTTTGAAAATGTTTGCTTTGGCCTATCCTATTTTACATAGTTTTCTAAGACGGACATGGAGAAGTGATTACTAAAAGAACCACACTGGACTGAACTTGGTCCCATCTTGGTTTCTGCCCAGCTGTTATCAAAATATGACTGTGGTGAACTGTCATTTTTGGAGGTGATGGGACTTTGGATGATTGATGATGTCGTATTTGTAAGAACAGCACCTCATCTTGGTCACATACCCAACTGAACAGACAAATCTTCGAGCAAGCCAGACTAAGATAGATCACTTTCGGGAGCAGTTTCCACTTGAGACGTGGTGAGAATTTTCCAATACCCCCGACATTGGGTCATCTGCTTCTGATCTCAGAAAGCTGCTTAGAACTCCTGTCACCTGTGATATGCGCCATCTTCCCATACTAACAAGCAAACCAAGAGCCCAGCAATCCAAGGTATTATATTCTCTTCCCTTCCTTATTTCTACACTTCTTTGTTCACAGAGTAAATACAGGCAGGCAGAGTGAGAAATGTTAAACCAACTTTAAAGAATCCTCTACCCTTTTTCTTAACTTTAAGACAAAATTGACTGAACATGGACAGCTAAGACATCACTTTGGGGTTTTGAAATTCAAGTCCACTACATAGACCAATCCTACTCTGTGAGAATCAATACCTCCAGGCATCATGGCTAGACAGTGGATCCCTGGGCATGCTATTCATGCCTAGCACAGCCCTCACTGGCCTCCGTGTATATTTTCAATGAATCACATCAGGATTCTGGCTGCAGAAACTCGGGGCTGATGCTCATTTTTGGGAAGCCAATTTCTCTTTCCAGTTGAAAAATTTATTACCAAAAGAATATCATCAAAGGCACCACTGCTATGATATCAACTAGCTTAAGGAATCTGCAAGAGGGAAATTTTTCTTTAATGCTCATCCCCTTCATGAATTTGCTTGAAAAGGTAGGTTATATTCCAAAGTTTTCTTAAGGAAAAGTTATTTTTCTTTTCTTATGTTGTGAGTTTTTAAAATAGACCCTTAATTTTCAGATCTTTATTAGAGCCCTGGTTTTTCCAAAGGGGGACATATCTCTTTCTTCCATTTCTAGATTAGCTAAATTTTGAGGTTGGGTCTTATCAAAGTGATCTGTACGGAAACAGAGAAGCTGTCCCTGTTCTCTGTGCCAAATGCATCATTCTCCATCTCCACCGATGCTAATTAGAATCACAGCCGAACAGTCCCAAAGGATTGCCACACCGTCGCTGAACTATGTTCCTTCTGCATTTAAAATGACATGTAAATGAAACCTGCAGCTGTTTAGAATGTTGTTAGAAAGATTTGCTATGGACCTTTTAACAGACCTCTGGGACAGTTAAAATGAGAGGTCCAGGTCTAAGTTCCAGGGGAAAGAGACCAAACCCCATGAACCTCAGCCTTAGCCAGGAAAAGTGAGAGAAATGGTCAGCATGTAACCTGAAAAACGGACCTTACATCAGTGAGCACGCACAGCTTGCCGTACTTTGCGCTTCCTTCCTTCATTCCTTCATCAAATGAATATCTGTTTTATGAATGTACAATGTTCCAGGTATGAAAGTAGATACCCAGGAAAACATGGCTAATATGTTAACTGAGGGAGATACCCAGAATGGAAACAAACAGGACCCTTTAAAATTAGCATTTACTGGAAAGTATACAGAAGGGATTGAAGAAGATGTAGCTTTGGATAATAACCAAGATAGATGGCCTTAAATCATGGTGGTCAGGGAGGGCTCCTTAGAAGAGGAGGTCTTTGGGAAGCAATCTTAAGAGTGAGAAGGTGGTGGTTATTCAAATAGCTTTTTATTCACTGTAGTACAGCAACTCAGAACTTCTGAGATCTTACTTGAGAGGGTCAATATTCCCCTCTTGTCTGAACTGGATGCCCTGATCAGTTTCCCTGGTAACTTTAGAGCGCCAGATGTTCTCTGTCACCTGCCAGAATGTCACCTTAGAATAAGGGCTTGGGCAAAGGATTAATAGAACCCTTTCCTCTTCTGCTTAAGAATCTAACCTTTTGGTTAATTCTGGAGCTCTGTTCCCCTGGTAACCTGATAAGGGTGATATGTCAACTGTTGCTAGGCAACATCGCTAATGATGACATGACTCCACATTTAGGCTAGGAGAAGTATATGCACCTGATAGGAAGGCATAGCTGCGGGCTTCCCTGACTGGGGTGAGTCCTCTTATAACTGAACAGGTCACTGGACCCTGGAAACTCTGGCCTGGACCCTGGAAACTCTGCCTATGTTTTTGTGGGGCCAGGGCTGCTTACAAACCCACTGATGGGGATTTAGTCTTTCACCTGAGCTATCACCTCGAGAGGGATGCCCTAATAACCATGGTAATTGTTACATGGGCTGCTGCAAGGATTTCCACAGAAGAAGAATGCCTGTTGCTGCCTTCCTGGGAGCTGTGGGTTCTGAATTCCAACCTGCTTAGTAGACATGTGGCCTGCGGGGGCAGTTCATGAGTCTGAATGTTTGCTTGAAGCTAAGAAAGCCCCTGATAGACCCTGCTAAGCAATACTTAGTGCAGGTGGGATCTTTAGAGGATTGAGAGTTGGGGTACAAAAGTCAAAAGCAGTTTGATGGCCCCAAGTTGGGAGGAAATCAACAAAATTAATCTCCACCTGAAACTAACTTCCTGCTGTCTGCACAGCCTTCTCCTCTTTTCATTGATTTGAACAATCAGTGGTGGGGCTAACACAGAAAATATTGAAACATTGTCTAGAATCTATTCCAATCTGTGGTTGCCAGTCTCCAGGATTTCATGGCATAATGAACATTATAACATATTGAGGGAGCAAATACCAGGTGCCCAAATTTTGTTCTATGAAGTAAGGGTACAAATAATGGCAGAAACAGAACATACACTCAACTCTCAAAGTCATTTCAAAAAACAAAACAGAAATCTCAACACAGGGCCGGCCCGGTGGCGCACTGCTACAGTGCCCCGCTTGGGAGCATGGCGGTGCTCCTGCCGAGGGTTCGGATCCCACATACAGACCGGTTCCCGCTCACTGGCTGAGTGAGGTGTGGGTGCAACACTGAGGGTTGCGATCCCGTTGCCGGTCCCAGTCCGGTACGGGCACGACACTGAGGGTTGCAATCCATTGCTGGACACGAAAAAAGACAAAAAAGGAAAAAAAAAAAAAAAAGAAAAAAAAAAAGAAATCTCAACACAATTGTAGGAAGGAGATAATTCTTAGATTGAATGAATTTAGATTTATGATGCTTAAAACATACACAAGACACAGTCCCCATTGAACAGATATGGGAAAAGCCTACCTTAAAATCCCCTGCCATGTTGTGATTCTTTTTCTCTTTTTGTTGGTAATTAGGGGAAAACTCATCACAGCCTGACACTGGCACGTGGCCTACTGTTTGGGAACCTTGGATCCATACGTCTTCAAAGCTGCTTTCCAGCTCTGAAATTTTCTGATTCAAATCCTGCCCATTCTACAAAGTCAATTTCCATCACTGGGCTTTCTGCAATGTCACTAACCTGATTTCTACTCTCTGAATTACTTACATAAGTGCAGTCAATATTGCACAAATTAAACATTTCTTAAATTCTGTCTTATATCATTAATTAAATATTTCCTCTGTGATCAACTTTTCAGTCCAATAAGATGATGTGCTCTTTAAAAGAAAGGAACAGCCTTTTCCTCTTTATTTTACCATTGCATTTACTTTGCAAAATCCTAAGCGAGAGGATGGCAAGCTTTTTCTGTAAAAGTCCATATAGTACATATTTTCAGCTTTATGGGTCATGTGTTCCTTGTTGCAGTGACTCAACTCTGCTGATGTAGTGAAAAAGTATCCACTGAGAATGGGTAAATAGACTGTTGTGGCTGTTCCAATAAAACTATACACAAAAGCAAGAGTCAGGCTGGATTTGGCCTCTGGGTTGTAGTTTGCCAACTCCTATTCTAGGCAAAAGGACAAGCCCTCATTGCCTAATTGCAAATGGACTAATGGTTCCAGCAAAACTATTGACATCGCACTGTTGCTGCTCAGTACACCATTGATTTATGAGCTGTTCACCTCCCTATGGGAAAGTCATTTTCTAGCATCGGCGTTCCAGATGTTGAAGAAAGGGAGAGAGAACACCCACCAAGGTAATCCTTTTGACATTAATCTCAGGCTAAGATGTCGTGGACATCTTTCTTTCATATTAATTTCCATGGAAAGAGCCTTTTCAGATATACTAAGAGTTATACAGGTGAGAGATAGCATGGAAGAGCCTTTTCAGATATTCTAAGAGTTATACAGGTGAGCATAGTTCTTTACGACACTGATGATGGAGGAGGAGAAAGACTAGGAGACAGAGGTAGAAAAAAAAGAGAAAATTATTAATCTCAGGCTAAGATGTCGTGGACATCTTTCTTTCATATTAATTTCCAGTTTAGCATGGAAGAGCCTTTTCAGATATACTAAGAGTTATACAGGTGAGCATAGTTCTTTATGACACTGATGATGGAGGAGGAGAAAGACTAGGAGACAGAGGTAGAAAAAAAAGAGAAAATTATGAAGATGAAGAAAAGAAAGAGAAAATGGAAGAGGAAGGGTAGAAGGGTCTTATTTCTAATTCAGGGGGGTCATTTTAAGCTGTATTATTTTGCTCAATTTTCTGTAATCTCTAAAAATCATTGACTACAATGAGAGAATGTAGCATATGATTTTATAATACAAGGTCTTATAATGTCTTTCTCTGAAATTAGACTGATTCCTTACCAGAATAGAAATTCATGTTAGTACAAGGGTTAATTTCTGGGTTCTGTTTTGTAAAGCACTCTAGACAGTTCTTCCCTAGGGACACTATGTAAATTTTGATGATTGATTGATTAATGGATTGATCTGGGGACTGCCCTACTGTTTCTAAAACATTTTCAACTGCCAGTAGTCATTCTGACCCACTGTGCAGAAATTAGGAGGCAGCTACCAGCTTCTATTCTTAAATGACAGCCCAACACAAGCCTATTGTTTTAAGGTACTTTGTCCCTATGGGTATTGGATGAGAATTGATGGCTAGACAACTGGTAGAAGTCAACTCTGTTTACATGAGTGGGAGTTATAAGAGTGCACACCTTTGCAGTCCATAGCCCACAGTGTATCTTCAAAGAAATGGCATGCAATCAGCCTGTCACCAAATACATTCAAAGTAATATATTCTACAGAAAAGCATTTATTAATAGAACAGAAAAAGGTAGTGTTTTGTTCCTATTGTTTGACACAATACCAGTGCAAGCTGCTATTCCCTAACCATTATGTCCTCATGTTAAAGACGATGTGACTCCCACTTACAGAATATCTGTCCCATTTAAGGCAACTGCTCAGATTGTATTAGCAATTCCCAGCAAATAGTATCCAATTAGTAATAAATCTTCTCCTCTGATTAATGATTCTATGGAAAATATATGAACAAACCAACAGTCACCACTGCACACTCTAAAATACGCTGGATGTAATAATTTCTGAAAATGGATTGCATGGGCATTTGTATTTTGGGGCTGTCCACAGATTTTTCTTTGGAGAATTACAACCCTTCTTTCACATATCCCCACATAGGTAAAAGGAAATTCCCATTGTGGTGTTTGAATCTATGAGAAGTTTGAGAAATATGGAAAATGTTTTGAAGATCTCTTATTCCAGTGCTCATACTTTGAGATATTATCAGTTCCTATGACCCACATTTTCTTGGGGCCACCCAAGCTCCTGTACTTACCCAAGTTATGTAGCATTTTTTGGATTCTGTAAGCTGTACCTCATACTTCAAATACATTTCTTTTCTGCCCAAGTTAACCAGAATCCATTTCTGTTGCTTGCAACTAAAGAACCCTAATTGAGTCAATAAGGAAGTAAGAATTTTAAGGAAAACAACAGAGTATATTCTTTTTACCCCATTTTTCCCCTGCCATAAAGATCCATAAATATAATATTACAGTGAACTTTTTAAGTGTTAAAAGAGATAATGAAGATGTTCCAGTGTGCTAAAAAATGTTTACGGATATTTTTTTTTCATGAGGCAAGATGGCTGGCTAGACAGAGACATTATTTGTCTCTCCTGCAAGGACAGAGAATACGCCAAATGTGAGGCTACACTTGGATGAGAAAAATGAAAGAAGGGAGAAGAAACACATCGAGGGACTAGCAGAGATTTTTCTGAGTGCAGAGACTCAGGATAGTCACAAAGAGAATGGAAAAAATCTCCTCCTCGACCAACACTGTCCATCCCCCAGTCCAGAATGGTGGGACTCAGGAGGAGTTTCTAACTACAGGAAGGTGAGTGGACCTGTCCGTGGTCCAACCCACAGGGCAGTCTGCATCACCCCTGTGGCCATGCATTCAGTGTCAGGAAATCCTGCAGACACAAGCAGTGAGAGGAGGGATACAACCCCCACCCCCAGGTAATAGACTGCTTTGGCAAGCTTGGGACTGGGATAGGCCCTTGGCTTCAGGCCCCACGCTCTGGGAACAAATGGTTCAGTGCAGCAAGGGTACACATACAGTACTTACAGCTATGAGGAGGGGGAGGAAAACCCACAAACTTATCTCAAACACAGCCTCTGCAGCCAGACACCTGGTGAGGGAACTCCTGGTGGCACATGCTTCTGAACTTACCTAGGGAGGGCCACACACTAAATCGCTCTCACCTCTTGGGCCCCAGACTTCTGTATCAGTCGTAGATTTGAGATTGGCCCAAACACCTGAGACCATATTACCCTGTCGCCCCCAGAGGTCTCTCTCCCCTGTGGCTTCATCACTGCACAGGATTGCCCACGCCTGTGGCCATGTGGCTCCTGTACCCTGGGAATAGGTGGTCCAGTATAGTAAGGGAGCCATCCTAAGGATGGAGGGGTTGGCACACACATTACTGAGAATCAGAAAACTGCCTAACTGAAGCACCTAGCCACTGATGGCAACACCACCTTCGTTGGTGAGGCACCCTTGCTTTTTGTGCAGCCATGAAGAGGTAGTGGAAGACTCATAAGCCTGTCTTGAGCATAGACACATGCCTGCACACCAATGAGCCTGCCCAGGTCTGCCTGCCCCAGCAAGGGGGCTTCAGAGGGATCTGGCATTTTCTTGGGGGCACAGTAGCCCAAACACAGCCCCAGTGACCTCGTGTGGGTCAGCCCACCCCAGCTGAGGATATTCAGTGTGTCCCAGTAATGCTCTCTGGATCACGGGGACCTATCCACAACCACAGCAGACTCACTCAGAGTGGCCACTCCAGCTAAACAGCTATAGAGGGCCCCAGCATCCCTCTTGGGAGTGCAAGATCCCACCCCAAACTGCTAACACCTTTCCCAGAGTACCCCAGTTCAACAGTGGTCCTACAGACTATCTCAGTGTCCCTCCTGAGAATACAGGGCCCCACACACAAATCCAGTGACCCCACTGAGCATTGCCCACTTCAGCAATGAAGCTACAGATTACCTTAACACTTCCCCTTGGGGTAAGGGCTTTGCCCAGAGCCCCAGGGACACCATTGAGTCACCCACTCTAGCTGAGGGGCTGCTAAGCACCCCCCATCATCACCCTCAAAACCTAAGGTCCTAAACTTGACCCCCAGTATCCTCGCCCAGGGTCATCCATTTAAGCTGAAGACCTTCAGACCACTCCACAGCACCTATCAGGGTCATGGGTCAGTAGCTGGGGTGCCAGTGATTCTGCCCAGGGTCACTTACATCAGCCAGGGAGCAGTAGGGCATCCAGGCACTTTCAAGAACCCAAGACCTCACCCATGACCTCGATGGACAAACCTAGTGCCACTCACTTCAGCAACAAACAACTGAGTGCCCCAGTGCCTAGGTCATGAGGCACTCACAGAAACTCTGACTTCGGATATGGCCAGAGTAACCATACACAGACTATAATACCCAATGGTCAATATAAAACACATCTACAGATGGCAGTCTCTCTCCTCAAAAGCCATTCCAGAGTAATAGAAGCAACTGCTCCACCAGATGACCAAACATCAACATAGAGATAGCAAAAACATGAAAAAACAAGAAAATATAACTCCATCAAAGGAAGGTGATGGTTCTCAAGTACCAGACCCAAACAGCAGGAAACACTTGAAATGACTGAAAAAGAATTCCAAGCAACAGTCTTAAGGAAACTCAGTGAGATACAAGAGGACTCAGACAACACCATGAAATGAAAAAAAAAAAAAAAACAAAAACCCAAAATCTAGGATATGAAGGAGATTTATGAAGAGATAAATGCCTTTTAAAAGAACATAACAGAACTAATGGAACTGAAGGATTCATTCAACTAAATAAAAAGTACAACTGAGTGCTCTAGCAGCAGGCTAGAGCAAGCAGAAGAAAATTTCTAACCTTGAAGACAGGCATTTTGAAATAACCTATGCAGACAATAAAAAAGAAAAAAATAATTTTAGAAAATGAAGAAAACTTGTGAGAGCTGTCGGACAACCTTAAACATACAAACATCTGAATTATCGTGTTCCAGGAGGTGAGGAGAAAGGAAAAGGCATTGAAAACTTGTGCAATGAAATAATAGCAGAAAACTTCCTAGGTACTGAGAGAGATACGGACTATCAGAGCCAAGAGGTTCAAAGATCTCCAATCAGATTCAATCCACAAAGGTCCTGTCTGAGACACATTATAGTCAAACTGGCTAAAGACAAGGACAAAGAGAGAATCCTAGAAACAGCAAGAGGAAAGCATCAAGTCACCTGTAAGGGAGCTCCCATCAGACCAAAAACAGATTTCTCAGCAGAAACATTACAGGCCAGGAAAGAATGGGATGATATATTCAAAGCACTGAAAGAAAAAAAAAAAAACAAAACTATCAGCCAAGAACACTATACTCAGCAGGCTATCCTTCAGCAATTAAGGGGAAATAGTGTACTTCCAAACAAAAGCTGCGGACTTCAATACCACACAACTGGCATGACATGCAAAACTTTAAAAACTATACAAATACATGGAAATTAAACAACATGCACTTGAATGACCCATGAGTCCAAGAAGAAATTAAACAGGAAATAAAAATTTTTTTGAAACTAGTGAAAATAAAGACACTTCATATCAAAACCTGTGGAATACTGAAAAAGCATTACTAAGAGGGACGTTTGTTGCAATAAATGTGTACATTAAAAGAATAGAAAGATTCCAAACAAACCATCTAAAATTTTTTTGAAACTAGTGAAAATAAAGACACTTCATATCAAAACCTGTGGAATACTGAAAAAGCATTACTAAGAAGGACGTTTGTTGCAATAAATGTGTACATTAAAAGAATAGAAAGATTCCAAACAAACCATCTAATGTTACATCCCAAAGAATCAGAAAAGCAAGAACAAAATTAGTAGATGGAAAGAAGTAACATCAGAGCTGAACTAAATGAAATAGAGACCAAAACAAGATACAAAAGATCAATGAAACAAAAAGTTGGTTTTTTGAAAAGATAAACAAAATAGACAAATCATTAGCTAGTCTAACTAAAAAAACAAAAGAGAACACCTAAATAACAAAAACCAGACCAAAACAAGATACAAAAGATCAATGAAACAAAATTGGTTTTTTGAAAAGATAAACAAAATCGACAAATCATTAGCTAGTCTAACTAAAAAAACAAAAGAGAACACCTAAATAACAAAAACCAGAAATGAAAAAAGGGGAAATTACAACCAATACCACAGAAATGAAAAGGATCATTAGAAAAAATCTATTACGAACAACTTTATGCTAACAAATTTGAAAACTGGAAGAAATGGATAAATTTCTGGACACATATAAACTACCAAGACTGAACCAAGAAGAAATAGAAAGCTTGAACAGACCAATAATGAGCAATGAAATTGACACATTGAGCAGCTGTCTCCTAACAAAGAAAATCCCAGGACTGGATGGCTTCACTGCTGAATCCTACCAAACCTTTAAAGAATTAATGCCAATCCTTTTCAAACTACTTCAAAAAATTGAAACGAAAACTACTCTCCCAAACTCATTCTATGAGGCCAGCATCACCCTGATACTAAAACCAGACAAAGATAAAACAAAGAAAGAAAACTATAGGCCAATATCCTTGATGAACAAAATTCTTCAACGAAATATTAGCTGCAGAATACAGCAGCACATCAAAAGGATTATACATCATGATCAAATGAT
The DNA here is from genome assembly GCF_000696425.1 of Galeopterus variegatus. Classification (NCBI taxonomy): domain Eukaryota; kingdom Metazoa; phylum Chordata; class Mammalia; order Dermoptera; family Cynocephalidae; genus Galeopterus; species Galeopterus variegatus. The sequence goes on from NW_007735079.1 coordinate 11,775, forward strand.
ATTTATCTCAAGGATGCAAGGACAGTTCAATATATGCAAATCAATAAATCTGATATGTCCCATCAACAAAATGAAGGACAAAAACCATGTGATTATCTCAATAGACACAGAAAAAGCTTTTGACAAAATTTAACATCCCTTTATTATAAAGACTCTCAACAAATTGGGCACAGAAGGAAATTATCTCAACACAGTAAAAGCCATGTATGACAACCCCAAAGCCAATATCATCCTGAATTCGGAAAAGCTGAAAGCTTTTACTTTAATAACAGGAATAAAATGAGGATGTCCATTCTCACCTCTCCTATTTAACACAATAATAGAAGTACTAACCAGAGCAATCAGTCAAGAGAAAGAAATAAAGCGCATCCAGACTGGAAAAGACAAAGTCAAACTGTCCCTGTTTGCAGATGACATGATCCTATATATAGAAAAACCTAAAGATTCTACAAAAAAAAAAAAAAACTCCTGGAGCTGATAAATGAATTCAGTAAAGTTGTAGGATACAGAATTAATATACAGAAATCAGTAGCATTTTTATACACCAATAATGAACTAGCAGAAAAAGATATCAAGAAAGCAAGCCCATTTACAATAGCTATTCAAAAAATAAAGTACCTAGGAATAAATTTAATCAAGGAGGTGAAAGACCTCTACAATGAGAACTACAAAACACTGCTGAAAGAAATTAAAGAGGACACAAAAAGGTGGGAAGACATTCCATGTTCATGTATTATAAGAATTAATATTGATGTCCATACTACCCAAAGTAATCTACAAATTCAATGCAATCCCCATCAAAATACCAATGGCATTCTTCACAGAAACAGAAAAAACAATCTTAACATTCATATGGAACAATAAAAGACCCTGAATAGCCAAAGCAATCCTGAGCAGAAAAAGCTGGAAGCATTACACTACCTGACCTCAAATTATACTACAAAGCAATAGTAACCAAAGCAGCATGGTACTGGCATACAAACAGACAGATGGATCAATGGAATAGAATAGAGAACTCAGAAATTAACCCATATGATCTTTGACAAAGGCAGCAAGTCTACATACTGGGGAAGAGACTGCCTTTTCAACAAGTGGTGCTGGGAAAACTGGATACTCATATGTAGGAGAATGAAACTAGACCCATACCTCTCACCATATACCAAAATCCACTCAAAATGGATTAAAGAATTAAATATAATTCTGAAACAATAAAACTCCTTAAAGAAAACATAGGAGAAACACTCCAGGAAGTAGGAGTGGGTACAGACTTTATGAATAGGCCCCAAAAGCACAGGCAACAAAAGGAAAAATAAACAAATGGGATTATATCAAACTAAAAAAATTCTGCACAACAAAAGAAACAATCAACAGAGTAAAGAGACAACCAACAGAGTGGGAGAAAATATTTGCTAAGTATACATCTGACAAAGGATTGGTATCCAGAATGTACAAGGAACTCAAACAACTTTACAGCAAAAGAACAAATAACCCAATTAAAAAATGGACAAAAGAGCTGATTGGGCATTTCTCAAAGGAAGATATATGAATGGCCAACAGAGACATGAAAAAATGCTCAACTTCATTCAGCATCTGGCATTGAAGACCACTTTGCAAATGAAGACCACTTTGAGATACCATCTCACTCCAGTTAGGATGGCTAATATCCAAAAGACTGAGAGTGATAAGTGCTGGAGAGGTTGTGGAGAAAAAGGAACTCTCATCCACGGTTGGTGGGGCTGCAAAATGGTGCAGCCTTTATGGAAAATGGTATGGAGGTTCCTCAAACAATTAAAAATAGATCTATCATATGACCCAGGTATTCCACTGTTGGGAATATAACCAGAGGACTGGAAATCATCATGCCAAAGGGATACCTGTACCCCAGTGTTCATCGCAGCACTATTTACAATAGCCAAGAGTTGGAACCAGCCCAAATGTCCATCATCAGATGAGTGGATAAGGAAACTGTGGTATATATACACAATGGAATACTACTCTGCTATGAAAAAGAATCAAATACTGCCATTTGCAGCAACATGGATGGACTTAGAGAAAATTATATTAAGTGAAATAAGCCAGGCACAGAAAGAGAAATACCACATGTTCTCACATATTTGTCGGAGCTTAAAATAAATAAATGAATGAATGCATAAACACACAAACAAATAAAAAGGCGGGGGAGAAGACACAACAATCACAAAAATTCCTTGAACTTTTTAAGTTAAGTGAACAGATATGATGTGGGGGGGAGTGGAGGGAGTGGAGAGGAATGGGTAAAGAGGCATGAAAATCAACTACAATGTATATTGAGAAGTAAAATAAATTTTTTTAAAAGTCAGTAAAAGAAAAAAGAAAAAGAAATAAAATACATCCAGATTGGGAAGGAAAAGAAAAAAGCCTTTAAAAAGTCAACAATTGTTCTCTAAATAATACAATAAATAAAGCTTACACTTATTTTCTATGATGCATATGGTCATTGGTGAACATAAAGAAATGCCCATTTGCTCTAAAATAGAGTGTGGCTGTTGTAAAATCCACAAAATCAGGATCGATGTGGTTCTATGGTTCTATTTTATAGTGGAGGGAAGTTGGACAGGAAGTTGAGTGACTTGCCTTCATTGTAAATCTTCAGAGGATGTGGGAATAGAAATTGGATTTCATACTGCTTTTCCAGGCATCTTTCTTAAAATGTGAGTACTCTGTTTCTGAGATCACGTCAGTTATGAGTGATTAACAATTTTGTGTCCGATTGCTTTGTTTAACTGTAACCCTTTACTTCCAAGTTCCCATCTTATTTTTGTTCACCTTCAAACTATTATTTCAATTATCTGGAGTATGTACCTTTTCTTTAGATTTTTTTTGTTCAGTATGACTTCATGTGGATGAATCAATTTTCCAAAAATATCTCTCCAGTTCAATAGTTTCTACAATGAATATGGTAATGTGACTCTTCAAGAAAGCCTTTCTCTCTCTCATTCTGGTGAATCTTTATCTCTGTTTAAAAATGATTAAATAACCAAATCATGATGCCTTCTCTTTAGGTGAAAATGAGTTCTGCATTTGTAATTTAAATATATGGGACTAGAAATGTACTTCTCTGCTTTCTGTGCACTACATTCTATGAAGACTAATTATATGCTTTCACTGTTCAACAGCAATGAACTTGTAATACAATAATACTCTAATCAATGCCCTTATGCTTATATGCAGCCAGACTATCATTCCCTTTAATTTGTAGTACACTGACTTCTCAGAGGGGCATAAAAGAATGAGAGCCTGTTTTCTTTCTGAACTATAATTGTGTATGTACCTTTAACCCTAGGATTTGATCATAACAAAGGCTGAATTGCTCGTTGTCCTTCAATGAAGTCTTGTGTTCACGGGTAAGATGCCTAATTGAAGGTGTATTTGGCCACCTGAACTCACAGAGATTAAGCAATTTAGAATGAAAAGCAGCCACAGTGGCACTTTATACGGGCAATTATCCTTGTAGCAGTTTTGATTTTCTGAACCAGAAACTTAATTACAACATAATATTCATCTAATACGTTTTTAAGGCAAGCCAAAAAACAGAAGAAGCATTCTTGTATAGTGGAATAAACACTTAGCAAAACATTAGAAGAACTGAATTCTATTGCTGCCACTAACTAGTCTGTGATCTTGGGCAAATTCCTGAACCATTTGGGGCCTAAAATTTTTCTGTAAAATGAGTATAACATTTACTCATGTAAAATATATAACAAAATATGTGTTATATATTCTAAAGAATTATTAGTGGACTCATATATAATAAAATATATAGGTATAAAATCTTAAAAAGGTAATAAGGCATTGGGAAAATATAAAGCGTTCTTGTTAAGAGCTAGGCTGCTGTTAACAAGTCTTATCTAGCACCAGATTGTGACCGGGGCTCCACCTCCTACCCCATTCCCCTGTAGCTGACATTCTTACTCACTCCACTGAGTATCAGCCATGCCTTTTAGGTAGGATTGACCACCTCCCAAGTAGGCATAAAACAATCAGCACAAACCCAACTCTTTCGCCAAAGTGTCAGTTCGGGAATAAATATCGAAGCAAAAGGCACTCTTGAGCCATAGTGACTGATTCAGGGGTAGGCACATAATTTAATTAGTTCAATGAGAGTGAAGCTCAGAACTTCCCGAATAAGGAAGAGGGAAGATAATTCCACTGCTGCTCTGGAGGGTGTGCTGTGCAGACGTGAGGTGGGAACTATCACAGCCGGTGTGCTACTATAGGGCAACTGGCCGGAGAAGAGCGTAAGTTAGAGAGCTGCAGGGAAATAGACCCGAAGCCCTAATCTAAAGCCTATACCTAAACCCTATACCTAAAGCCTACATTACCTTGGACTGTTTCCATCATGGGATCCAAACACTTTCTTTATTGTTCAAATCAGTTTGAACTGAGCCTTTTGAGATTCTAACTAAAAACATCCTGACTTATACACAGCCTCAAGGACATAGTATGAAGTAAGGCATGGAATGGGGGGTAAGAAACCGTTAACAAAATGCCAAATAAGTGAAAGAAGAAAATAGAACAACTTTAGAAAAGAGGAGATAGATGATAGATATTCCCTCCTTATTTCCTCCATCCTTTCCTTTCCCTAAAACTGATGGTTGTGTGTTCTGGGAGGAAGAGTATAGAGATGGATGAAGAGACAACTACATCTTGGATTAGTTAAGGTAAGTCTTCAAGCATCAGTGACTCAACACAATGTTAGTTTAGAGTACAATTTTCTATGGGTGGGGGGAGGTGAGGAAGTCTGCTCCTGGCAGTCATCCAAGAAGCTAGGTTGCTGGAGTCTTTGCATTTTGCCCATGGAACTTCCTAGATGGCATATGTGTTGGTAGCTAGCCATTAGAAATGGGAAGACGAAGAAAAGAGGTTCAAACTTCCATTAGAATTCAATTGCAGAGTCAAACTTAACTGCAAAGAAGTTGGGAATGTAGTTGAGCTATGTATTCACGAGAGGATGAACTGGTTCAGTGAACAATTATTGAGTCTCTGCCTCATACATGTAACAGCTATGGTTTTTGGCTTGTGGGTTTTGGTTAAAAATAGTTTATGCTACAAACTTAAATGTGTACCAGAACCAGGTGAATAATATAGAGTAGTGAAACTAGCCAGGCAGAATATAATAAAGAATGGCAGAGATTTGGTCAAACCAGAGAGCCCATTTTGATTGAAAGAAAGAGCTATTGATCACTCAAGCCATTGTTGTCAAATGGGAATCTGAATTCAGTGTTTCCAGATCTTCTAATTTCTCAAGATCAACTAGAAATCTAGATTTTATGTGCAATCTTTTTGATTTTTGAATGTTGGAAAATTACTCAGCATTTAAACAGGAAGAAAATCAAAATAGACCTATTTCCACTTGTTGATCACCAGCTTATGACCCGCACTGTAGATTTGTTAGCCTGTTAATAATTGTTTTTCAGCATATGATCCTAATACAAATGCACGTATATTTACTAAAGTTATATAAATATACCACCAATCTATATTTCAAATATTATTAAATGTTAATTTCTAATTACTTGAATATAAAACTAAAATGAACTTTTCAATGTTTTCTCCTTACACTCTAGGGGATTATAATGTATGTACCATATTTTGGAGACAACAGTTCTATGGGTCCACTGTTATTCACAGTTAAATTCTTTTTAGAAATTTTTGTTCTCTAAAACCCTTATCTTGTATATCCTTCCATATAAAACTGGATTGTGATTAAGTTAGAGGAACTAGACCTCCTACATTTTCTGTCAATAGTTTTTCTCTTAGTGATAAGCAGACTATGATAATGACAGTCTTATAGCATCGTCTGAGGCCCATTTCATCCTATACAGGAGGGATGGGGTTCAATCCCAAATTCTGGGATGACACATATTCTAACATTTTTTTTCTTTTCTTTTTTACTTTAAAGGGCTATATATATATATTTTATTTGTAGAAAACCACTTCTGACTGTGATGATAATACAGAATTCCCATGATGCTATGTTTTATAATCTGAAGAACTATAAAAATACATGTACCAAATATACTCAGTAGATAAATATATAACATCCTTTCAAAGCATTCAGGCATGGAGAGATATTGTAATAGCTTTCATTCAATTTTTATGAAATATTTTTTTTCACATTTATTTAATATATATTTTTCATTGAGTAGGTTCTTTCCTCAATTTCCTGAGTTTAGTGTAGTCTAGAGTTATTTAAGAGAACCAAATACTCAGCAATAGGCAGAGGTTGTAATTAAATTTTATAGTATGGGCCTGTCATAAACTTGATTATAAAAGGAAAGTAAGAGGAAGAGCCTAAGAAAATGCTTTCATGTCAGCTAGTCTTTGAATTAAAGATCTGAGAAAAATCCATGGATGTGTTGAAGTCAAAAACAAGTATACATTTGTTCAGCTCATTGAGATCAATGTGAATGTCAAGTAATAGAGACCCACTACTAACAATTGTTTAAAGCTGCAAATGGCAGCTTTGTTTTTATTTCCTTTTGCCCCTTTCATTTCACTTTCACCTGACCTTAGGTAAGGAGATGTCCTTAAACCTTAAGGTTGTACCTGTTAGTAGATTGTACTTGTTAGTAGTATATTTAAGGTTGTTCCTGATAGTAGTATATTTAGACTTGTGTAACCATCACCATAATTTTAGAACATTTTATCACCCCCAAAAGAAGACCCATACCCAATTAGCAATCATTCCCCATTTCTCCTCAAATCCACAACCCCCTTCACTCCCCACCCTGCCCCCACTCCCCCACCCCATGCCCTTTCCCTCTGCTGCCCTAGGCAACTGCTAGCCCACCTTCTGTCTCTGTAGACTTGCCTGTTCTGGGGATTTCACAAAAATGCCATTATACAATACGTGGTCTTTTGTGACCGGCTTCTTTTGCTTAGCATAATGTCTTCAAGACTCATACATGTCACAACATTTATCAGTACTTCATTCCTTTTTATCGCTGTATAATGTTCCATTGCACAGATATACTACATTTAATTTATGCATTCATCAGCTGATTGACATTTGAGTTGTTTCCATCTTTTGGATGTTATGAATAATACTGCTATGAACGCTTGTATGCAAGTTTTGGTGTGAACATGTTTTAAGTTCTCTTGGGTATGTACTTGGGATTCTAATTGCTGGTGACATGATAACTCTGTGTGATCTTTGAGGAACTGCCAGACTGACTTCCAAAGCACCCGTGCTACTTCACATTCCCACCAGTAATGTATGAGGGCTCCAGTTTCTCCATACTTGCCATTGTCTTTTTGTTTGTAGCCACCCTTGTGAGCAAGAAGTGCTATCCTGTTGTGGTTTTGATCGACATTTCCCTGATGATAAATTTATTTTTTAAGACTTTACACCTCATCAGTAAAAGCAGAAAAAAAAAATACTTTCTTTTTTAAAAAACTAAATTTTTGAGGCAGATTTGTGCTAATAACATGAACCACAAAAAAAGAAATGAGCCAAACTAGAAGAATTTATTTCTATTTAACTGGACCCAAATATCAAATATTTTAATAAAAAGGCATACTAAATGTGACCCACAGGTGTTACCCCAGCCAAGACGTGTGGTTAATGTAAAGCAGTATCAACTACCAGGAGGACATGCAGAGATAGGTGCCACTATATTGGAATTAGAAAAAGTTGGCATTATTCGTCCAGTTCATAGCCCATTTAATGCTCTGGTATAGCCAGTGAAAAAACCTGATGGTACCTGGAGAGTGACTGTACACAATCCAGAACTAAACAAAGTAATGCCTCCTTTGCATGCAGCCATGCCTTCAGTTCACAACTTGATGGATCAGCTGACGACTCAGCTGGGAACTTATCATTATGTATTGGACCTTGCAAATGATTTCTTCTCTATTCCAATCTCAGCTGTTAGCCAAGATCAGTTTGCCTTCACCTGAGAAGGGAGGCAGTGAACCTTTCAAGTATTGCCCCAAGGTTATCTGCATAGCTCAACCATCTGTCATAGTTTAGTGGCTGGGGACCTAGCCAAGTGGACGAGGCCAAGCACAGTTATGATGTTTCAATATATTGATAATGTGTTGTTAACCTCTGATTCTCTTACAGATTTAACCCAGGCAGCTCCAACACCGCTAAGCCTTGGAACAATGTGGGTGGGCCATGAACACAGCCAAAGTGCAAGGACCTAGGCTGTTAGTCATATTCTTAGGAGTGGTCTGGTTGGATAAGACGAGGGTCATCCCAGAAGCTATTGTAGACAAGATACAGGCATACCCTTGACCCACAACTGTAGCTCAGCTACAGAGATATTGGGGACTTCTGGGGTATGGAGTGCTTTTGTACCCCATATGGTTCAAAAGGCATGCCCACTGTATGCATTAACAAAGAAAGGAGCCCCCTGGGATTGGACTGAGGAAGTAGAACAGGCTTACTGGGCTACAAAAAGGGTAATACAGCAACAAGTGTCTGATCCCATTAAGCCATTTGAGTTAGACATAAATATCACCCAAGAGGGGTTAGAATGGGGTTTGTGGCAGAGACAAGACCAATTCCGAACACCTGTAGGATTCTAGTCTCAGCTCTGGAAGGGTGCTGAAGTACACTATTCTCTAATAGAAAAATACCTAGCAGCTGAATATTCTGCCTTGATGGCCACTGAAGCTATCACAGGAACTGCCAAAATCCTAGTAAAGACAACATATCCCATACTAGGCTGGCTGCACATGTGGACAACCAACCCTAAAACAGGTCTAGCTCAGACTCCCACTCTGTCTAAATGAGGAGCATATATAGAATAAAGAAATACTGTGTCAATGAGTCCTCGGTGCAAAGAGTTGCAAGCTGTGCTAGGTCCAGAAGAGGTTGTGGAGGAAACTTTGACACAACCCCTACCCATGGAGGTGGAGGCTACACCTTTCCACGAGGGACAGGGACCTATCACAGAACAAGCTTGGTATACAGATGGCTCTAGCATGGGATCCTCAGCATCATGGACAGCTGTTGCTGTCCAGCCTGTAACAGATACTATGTGGTATGAAAATGGCACAGGGCAAAGCAGTCAATGGGCAGAATTGAGAGCTGTTTGGACGGTAATAAAAAATGAGCCTGGGCCATTAACCATTTGTACTGACAGCTGGGCTGTGTACAAAGGTTTAAACCTTTGGATTTCTACTTGGAAATATCAATGGTGGAAGGTAGGCCACTGACCCCTGTGGGGACAAGCCATGTGGTAAGAGTTATGGGAACTGGGGCATGAGAAAGAAGTAACCCTTTTTCATGTCACAGGACATTTCCCCCTAGCCAGTCCAGGAAATGATGAAGCTGATGCCTTGGCTAAGGTAAGATGGCTGCTGAGAGCCCCACCTACTAATGTCGCCCAATGGTTACACTGATGAATGCAGCATGCTGGCAGCAAAACCATGTAGATGGCAGCTCAAAGATGGGCCTTGCCTATAAAATGGGAAGATGTAGTGAATGCCTGTCATGCTTGCCCAGTATGTGCTCAAGAGACTCCACACTCCCGATGGGTACCCCATATAGATGGGCAAATAACTTGAGGAAGGGTGCACCTGACTCGATGGCAAATGGGCTTTGTCGGACCACTGCCAAGGTCAGAGAATTTCAGATACATCTTCACTGCTGTTGATACAGCTACTGGTCTTCTGTTTGTATGGCCTTGTAAGGCCCCAGACCAGGTAAACACTCTGAAGTCACTGAATAGCCTTATGGTCATGTATGGCCAGCCTATAGTCATAGAGAGTCACAATGGAACCCACTTTACTGGACATGAGGTTCAGAAATGGGCTTCCCAGTTGCCTATTCAGTGGAAGTTACATATGCCATATCATGCCCAGGCAGCAGGGATGATTGAGCGATACAATGGTCTTTTAAAAAAGGGGCTAAGATTATCTGCCCAACCCCCATCCCTGAAGGGGTGGACACAGCGATTATGGCTGACAGTCAGGATTCTAAATGAGAGGCCCCAAAGGGAGGGCCCTCTCCAGTGGAAGCTCTGTTGCATAGGGTTGCAGCACCTATACAGCTGCAAATCACTACTAGAGATGAGCTTTTGAAGCCAGGATACGGCAAGAATGGAAATATTCTCTTATCAGCCCCAACCTGTTTACAACAGGGACAGACAGTACAATGGGAATGGCCTTGGAAAATAGAAGCCCCCCATACACACTGGGTAGGCCTAATAGGGACTTGGGGGAAAGGATTAGAAGAAGACTTGCAAATTTCACCTTGGGTGACAAGTACTTGGCCTCTTCGAGTAAAGGTAACATGGCCTGGAACAGGTAAGTGCTCTATTCCAAAGGGCACATTTTTTATTATCATTATGGCCAATTATGAGTTCCCCTATACTGTTACATATAGAACCTATGGATCCAACAGTATTAGTGGATAAAGTATGATATCATAAGCCAGGTAAGATACTTATTCCTGCAACCATCCTTTCCCAGGAGGGCAAACTAGCATGTATCTTACCAGAGCAGCGAGAACTGCCCCTACTGGTACCAATAACCCCTCTTGTCTTTTCGCCCATAGCGTTCTGGCTATGGACACTAGAGTCAACTGGATACAGACATACGTTCGTGTGACCGATGTGTTGGCTTATTGAATATACACTGAACTTCATACCAAAGATGACTACTAACTGGACATGTGCAGCTAATAATTGAAAGGACAAAACTACAGGGCAAACCTTACGGACAAGCCTTAAGGCATGTTGGACAGACGATAGGTTGTGTGAATGTAAGGGTCACTTATCCTTGCTAAGGGAACATTGCGGAAGATTCTGAACTCGATGGACACTAGAGTCAACTGGATACAGATATACGTTCGTGTGACCGATGTGTTGGCTTATTGAATATACACTGAACTTCATACCAAAGATGACTACTAACTGGACATGTGCAGCTAATAATTGAAAGGACAAAACTACAGGACAAACCTTACGGACAAGCCTTAAGGCATGTTGGACAGACGATAGGTTGTGTGAATGTAAGGGTCGCTTATCCTTGCTAAGGGAACATTGCGGAAGATTCTGAACTCGTAGATTGTATGGCGAGAGACCCTGAAGAGGTGGATTGTTGGGAAAAATAGGAAAATGGTTAGGGCCCCTCAGATGTTCAAAACCTTGCTGAGCATTTGCTGTAAATATCCTCAGGTGTCCTTGTTACTACTTAATGTAAGTTGTGTATGGGCACCCAGGTGTCCAGGGTTGTGGACTTAAGTATAAAAGACTAACAGCTCTGATCCACAGTGCTTCTCAGAACTCTCAGAGAAGCCACTAGGACTGTTGCTCCTAGACCTAAATAAAGCCCATTCATTCTTCTATACCCATGGCTCCCAGAACCTTTTTTTTTTTTTCTATTACCTAGCTCACAGACCTGCATGTGGAGGGTTTGTAACCCAATCTGTGCGACAGACTTGTGGGGTCTGTAAGCCCCAGCTTTACACATGGAGAGTAGAGATTCCATTGTCTGATAGAGAGTGCCTGTAGAGTGAGAGAAACAAACCATTGCCATGGAGCGTGAGTCTGAGTTTCACTTGAGTTGAGCAACCTTCCCATTAGGTTATACTTTTGTTATCAACTTGTAAGATCCATATGAAGGCAGAGCTCATCACAATCTTGTTTAATCCAGTCCACAATATCTAACATATAGAAGGACCCAATTGATTGAATTAAATTGAGTGAGCAAAGGAATGAATGCAATAGTAGAATGAATGGAATCTGCCTGGGCATTCATGTAGATTTATCCACTGAAAAGTTGAAAGGCTGGTTAAGCAGTTGTAGTGGTTGGAACCATAGTGTCAACTGGGAAGTCACCCATTTGGTGACTTGCTTAAGGAGGTAATGAAATCTTTGAGTAAAGGGGTATAGTTGAGAAAAGATGTCTGATATGTCTTTGAAGTAAAGAGGTATGCTTATGTAGAGTGGGAAGAAAACCCACTGAAGGACACAGAGGAGGAGCAGGCAGAGGGAGAGCATGAAAACAGGAATAATGCTGTGCCCAGGCATGAACAAGACTCTCAAAAAGAGGATTGCTCTGAGGGCTAGAAGTGATTTAATTAGAGTGAGAAATGAAGATAGGCTCCTGAATTTTGGTAATTTGGAATCTCTAGTGATCTTTGGTGACAAGATTTCAGAAGAAAATGACATTGCAGGGGATTAAACATAAAGGTAGTACAAGGAGGAAGGGAATTAATAAGTGATAGGACTAATAGATGTATCATAGTAGCCTGATGAAAAGATGGATTGGAAGCATTCTGTACAGAAGGAGAGTTTATTAAAGGCTTCTGTTGACATCATTCCTTTGTGAGAGTATTTCTGACCAGGAGAGGTAACTACAATTTTGAATCATTTTTGAAGTTTTCATTCAAAATATGACATTTGGAAATAGGATTTCACAGTCAAAAGTGTTTTAAAGCCACCAGCGACATAGTACCTCATAACCCGTGATGCCCAAATCTATCAATAATTGAAACTAAAATTATAGAATAATTATAAAACATTTTAGGAACATTAAAAATGTCTTGATCAGGTGAGTACACCAGAGATAAATGCATTTGATTATTTTATGAAGTTTCCATCCACACCTAAAATTTGTGTCTAATATTGCCTTCAATTTTTCTTAAATGAGTTTGTGATATCTTTGAACTTATCACTTTTTAAAGTAAGCACAATTGTACAGTACTAAAAGTGATATGAAGGAAGTTAAAATGATCATTTCCTTGACTCTCACTTATTTTGATTCCCCAATATCTAGTACAGTGAATAAATCTTCTTATCAAGAATTTACACATGCAGTTTACAGTATAAATATCCAACTATATTTCTTGTTTCAACACAAAACTTAAGATAAAGGATGAAAGTTTTGTTTTCTACAATTTTAACTAACATAAAATGAAAAAAGTAAGCATTTTTCAGGTTTTTATATTTGAAAAAACATTCTGCTGGCCTTGGTAAAAAATAGAAAAAAGAATATACTGACATTGGACCAAAAAATCCTGCAATCTAATCAGGAGATAGATAAATGAGAGATTGCACATGGAAAGAAAATCATCAAAGACCTTTTTATAATTCGTACAGGGCTGCTGTATCACACAGCACCACAGAGGACTGTTCAAATCAGGATTTATGTGACTTAAGCCACCTAAAGGTGTGTAGTGAATGGTTACTATCACTATGTGCAACACATCTATTTCTGCAGATGTCACGGGGCTGTAAATGATATATATTCCATGTGAATTTTAATCTTTTAAAAATCCACTGGAAATATTGCTAAGTGAAAGAAGCCAGTCTGGAAAATATACAATATTCTGGAACTATATGATATGATTCACTATATGATGTTCTGGAAAAGGCAAAACGATAGTGACAGTAGAAAGATCAGTGATTGCCAGGGTTTAGGACAGGGCGAGGGATAAACAGGTAGAGAAAAGGGAATTTTTAGGGCAGTGAAACTGTTCTGTATGATACCATAATGGTGGATATAGGACATTAAGTGTTTGTCAAAACCCATAGAACTGTATACACAAAGGGTAAACCCTAATGTAAACTAAAGACTTTTGTTAATAGTAATGCTATTGATTCATCAACTGTAACAAATGTACCACACTAATGTAAGATGTTACTAGTAGGAGAAATTGTGTGAGGGGTAAGGGGTATATGGGAACTCTTTGTACTTTCTGTGCATTATTTTGTAAACCTACAACTGCTCTAAAAATAATCTTTTAAATTAAAATATATCAGTAGTAGAGAAAAGTAAGACTTTATGAAGGAAATAGGACTTACCTCAGCTGGGTCATGAGTAGGTTAGAAACATCAAACATCAGACTATGTCATCAGAAGGTTAAAAGATGAATTTAAGTTAGAAAATTCAAGAAATCACTTAAGGAGATAAGTACACTACAATAATTGCAGTTTTCTGCAAATTCTATATTTCACCATGCTTCTGAGTCCTTGTATACATGGCTCTTTGGCCCAGAATGCCTTTCCTCTCTTCTCAAGTGGCAACATAGTAGGTTAGAAACATCAAACATCAGACTATGTCATCAGAAGGTTAAAAGATGAATTTAAGTTAGAAAATTCAAGAAATCACTTAAGGAGCTAAGTACACTACAATAATTGCAGTTTTCTGCAAATTCTATATTTCACCATGCTTCTCAGTCCTTGTATACATGGCTCTTTGGCCCAGAATGCCTTTCCTCTCTTCTCAAGTGGCAACATTCTCACTCATCTCCTTTGTGAATGGTTTCTTGACTCCCTACAAAAACACTCTGTTATCACTTTGCTCATTTCTTTACCGCAGTGCTTCAAGCTTTCTTATGCAAGATGATGCTAGATACTGACTTCTGAAGTGACTTTATGTTTCTGTTCAATAATGTCTGAATCATGGTAAAATTGTTCTATTAAGAAATTCTGTTTCCACCTTTTGACTATTGTGAATAATGCTGCTATGAACACAGGTGTGCGAGTATCTCTTCTAGATCCTACTTTCAATTCTTTTGGATATATACCCAGAAGTGGAATTGCTGAATCACATTGTGATTCTATTTTTAATTATCTGAAGAGCAGCCATGTTGTTTTTCCATCAAGGTTGTACATTTTGCGTTCCTCCAGCAATGCACAAGGGTTCAACTGTTTCACAGCCTCATAGCACTTGTTATTTTCTGGGTGTTTTTGTTAGTTGCCATCCAGTCCTCATCAATAGATGAATAGATAAACCAAGTGTGGCATATACATACAATCAAATGTTATTCACTTAACAAAGGAGGAAGTCCTACTATGTGCTGTAACATAGATGAAACCTGAAGACATCATACTAGGTGAAATAACCCAGATGGAAAAGGGCAAAGATTGTATGATTCCACCTCCATGAGGTACATAGAGGAGACAAATTCATAGATAGAAAGTAGAAGGGTGGTTGTCAGGGACTGGGAGGAGAGGAAATAGATGTTTAATGGGTGCAGAGTTTGAGTTTCGCAAGATGAAAATGTTTTGGAGATCTATTGCACAATGATGTGAATATACTTAGCACTACTAAACTGTACACTTATAAATGGTTAAGAAGGTGAATTTTATGTTATATGTTTTTTACCACAATTAAAAATAATTTTAAAAATATAGTTTGTTGTGATTTTAATAGATCACCAAGTTTATGGGGAATATCATAACCACTCTCAACTATGTCATGCTAGAAATTTGCAGAATACTTTATTCTATCTACAAACTCCCTTACAAATCTGTTTGCAATCCTCAGCTCACAGCTCCTTCGACAGTGAGTAAACAAAAGTCTTCCCTTTCCATCGGGACCTATTGGGCTCTCTTATTATCTCTAATTGCTTGTACTACCGCAAATTTCATTCATAAAATATGATTCATTTCTCATCTTTTTCTCATAAATTTATAATATTGTTACAGTGGGTTTTTATGATTTTTAAAATTAGTCCTATTTTAGATATTTTTGTAGTTAATTAGTTTGTTCTGCCTCTTTTAAAAACATTTCCTTATCACACTGCCTCCTTTCAAAAGAAATATAATTCCTTATTTCTAAGTTAAATGTGTTCAGTTCAGAAAAGAAGAAAATATTATTCATAGTGCAGCTGATACCACTTTTTTGTTTTTCCTTCCTGCTCTTTCTCTATGCATGGAATTTTTAAAACTCAAATCATACATTTTATATCCTGGAGCTAACCTGCCACTTTTTTCTAGTAAAACTATTGTGCATCCTTATAAATAACACTACATTGAAAAGATTGTTGGCTAAATCACAGCACCTAGCCTTGAAATTTCCTTAGGACAGATTCCTACAAGTGATATTACTGTGCTAAACAGTTTGTATATTTTCAGAGTTTAACTATAAATTGTCAAATTGTCTTCCTTTTTAGAACCACACCAAGAAAGTGCCTATTTCATTAAATATTTGCTAAAACTATATACAATTGCTATTTTTAATATTTTATAAGTTGATGGCTGTTCAATCCATGTATGTCATTGATTTAATGCATATTTATTTGATTACCAAACAAAAGGGATACATTTTAAAATTATATATTTACTGGTCATTTTATTTCTTGTTTATATTATCTACTAATTTTCTTTATTTACTTTTTACGTGTCTTATTAAGACTTAAGAGCTTTTTATGTACTATAGTCAATCTTTTGTTATATACGAGGGTACTTCAAAAAGTTCATGGAAAGATTCATATGATCTTGTAATTCTATTTTTCCATGAAATTTTTTGAAGTGCTCTCGTATATTTGAAATGTTTTCTTGACTTGTTACTTGTCTTTTAGTTTCATCTGTGATGCTTTGAGGGAACTACAATAGCTTTAATATTTACATAATTAAATCTGTCAGTGTTTTCTTTTATAGGAAAGTGCTTCAAAGAAATGTACACTGACCTTGATTCGAATTTTGTCAGTTTTGGGAAATGATGCATTTTCAGCATAGGATGGAAGTTTTGTCTTAAGGCCTAGAAATCAGACCACTCTAAGTTCAGTACAGACACTAACATTTTATGTGTTTTGGGGAGAGTTCCTCAACCTCCCTTGCAAACTTGTCTTATGTATAATATGGGGTTGCTATGAATATAAAATGAAATAACACGTATTTAGCTCTCAGCTTGGTGGATGGCTTATAGTGAACCTTCAGCAGCTCTAAGAATAATGATGATGATGAGGAGGAGGAGGAGGACAGTGATTTTATGTCCTGGTTCTTAGCTTCACAGCTGACTTGGCTTTCTCAGGCTGGATCTGCGGATCCATGTACATGTCTGTAGTCATCAGGGATTTAGCCTTGCTCTGCTCCTGCATCTCATTTTAAAGCCAAAAGTATCTATTCTAGGTTATTCCACAATCCAATTCACAGAATTGGCTGATGAACACAGTACATCGAACTTCTCACTAACGACAAGTGTTTCTGGTTTAAAGTGTTTGCTACAAATTAAGACGTAAAAATGAAAAGGGCACAACAATGCTGGAGGCACAGGGATATTGCAGAATTCAACAAACATTATGAACTTCTCTTCATTGTGGCTACTGGTGAGAAGCCACAGCTCCCCGCGGATCTCATCTGTTATGAAGGTGGAACTGATCACCATTTTTCCCTTCTCTAAAGCTTGTTTCTCGTTGGCCCATAACACTTCCTTTCTCCTTCCCAGAGAAGGCTTCTCTCCCCACAACATGAGACTGCCCATGCAGTGGAGGCAAAGCAATGCAGGATGATTTGCATTTCAGGGAATCTCTGACCCAGGCATTTCTACCTCAGTGAGCCTTCGATCCCCCTAAAGAACACTCCCACTGGGCACAATCATTCAGGCAGAGTTTATGGTATATGTCTTGAGGCAAACCCTTCTTTACATTGTGACTAGTGGATCCAGCACCGAGAACAAGGTCTCTGCCTCTAAGTGTCTTTGCAGTCAGAGGAGCTCACATCTGTGCAGTGCCATCTCCTGTTTTCAGGGCACTCACAAGCATGACAACTGATTTAATCTTCAGGAAAAACACAGCACATGCACTTCAGAAGTGATAAAAAAGAGATTCAGAAGATTGAGTGGCATAGCTAAGATATTTCTCTTCACTGGTGGAATTAACTTTAGAATTCATGATTCTTCTATAACCCCTGCTGTCCCTCTGGACAGCAAAACAAAAACTGTCCACGCTGTCTTCTCTGGCCCCTTCCTGATTGTACTGTGTTGCAGGGAGCGAGCACTGTGGTCAGGTAGACACGTGTTCAAATCCAGACATGCGCTTTTACTTGGTGATTTTTGAGCATGTTACCCCACTTACTCCAGTTTCAGTTTAGCCATCTCTAAAATGGAATGATAATTATAATTGTACCCACCTCCTAGGGTTGTTGTATGGATTAAATGAGATAGGGCACAAGAGGAGTTTAATGCCTGTTAGCTATTATTATAACTGGAACCACAGGCATGACATGGGCTATTGTATGGATTATTTAGCAGTCTTCAGTCTGTCCAAAGCAACATCTGCAGTGTATGACCCACTGTGCCATTGTGATGGGAAAATTCCTGCACCATGACATATCTGTATTTCATTTCAGTCATTTTTTACCCCCCTGAACTTTACAAAGGAATGCTAGATTCCCAAGAAACACTGCCAAGGCAGGGGATTTTTGATTTCCCATATCTTAACCTATAACCCCAAGTGAAGTTACAAGATAGTAGACAGCCATAGTTTCTGCAAATATGCCTTGGAAACATTTTAATCTACAGTGGCTTCATGAGCTTTATAGCACCATACCACGAACTTGCACAGGGACCCAGTCTGTAAAAGCTGACAGTCAGCTTCAAGAGGTAGTCTGCTGATCGTTCCCTTCATCCTTCCTTGGTGATATTATTCTGTTAGCACTTATTTTAGTACTGTCAACAGCTTCACCAAGACACCCTGGGGAGGAAGCCTCTGTGGCTACACTTTTGATACCATGAATGAATTATTCATATATGTCATAGCAATTCATAAAGAGTGAAAGCAAGGGACAGGCCCTACTCATATACACCTCAATATGGTACAGCCTCAGATGACTCAAAATTAAGCAACATATTTTGAGCAGCTGAAGTGGCTTGAAGAAGAGTGAGAATTCTGCATTTTGCAACTCTGTGCCTTATTTTGAGATGTGCTTTGGAAAACTCTTTACTGTCTTTACTTTTTGGACTTTAAAAAAGTCCTCAGAAATTCTTTCTAATGCCTACCTGTATGACAGTGTGAGCACTTTGAATATGGTCAAGTACTCAACAGGCTCCCAATATTTATATCTAAGAAACATACTTCTGTAGACAATCAAAAGAGCTCAACTGATATTCATGCAATCCTTCCAAAGGCATATGTCTCAGTAACATCTCAACTGCACAGCTAACAAGCCAAATCAAGCATAGTCAAATAGAAGAGGTAACCAAAGAGAAAGTTAATGGTCCTTCTTGTCATTACTTTACTACAAATTTAGTTCCCCACAGACTATTAGGTTCTGGAACATCTGTCACATTTAGTAAGAAAGTAAAATCTCGAATGTGTCTATGTTACATAAAGTTGAGGAACTGATCTGAAGAACGACATGAAAATTGCTGCTGAATGTAGAGTTTTCCCCAAGAAACATTGAAAAGAAATCACAATTCTAAGGTAGCAATATTCTATCGGGGAAGAAAAACCACGGAACCAGAATTCCAGCCCAGCATGCCCCTATGATGGGTCATGCCAGAACGGCCAGCAACTTCTCTGCATTTCCATGTGCCAACTGAATGCTGAGACTATTGGACTTTACCATTTCTGCAGTTGTGTCCCACAGCCTGAAAGAATTTTACTGATCAAGCAAAATGACTTTACTAAATAGCAATAATATCAGTGATCTTTTTCATTATTAAGCATATTATTATGTACTGGGCACCTGTGAAACCTTTTACATAGTTATCTCTTTTAATTCTCAAAACAAACTTAAAAGAATAGGATTGATTATCATACCATTTTACAGATGAAGAAACTGAGGCCTCAGGAAGTAATATATAGTGAGAGGCATAGCCATAATTCAAGCCCACTTATCTAAAGTTAAAGTCAGTCCTATGAATTACCCCATGAATCATCACTTGTATATAATGGTTTTCAATATGTTAAAACAAGGACATATGTAGTTTTAAATAAGAAATTTTGAACATTATATAAACAAATATAGCACACAGTGTTGATAGAATTCTAGGTAAAAATAAAATATTTGAAGTTTTAGTCAATCTACAAAGTATTTTTATTTATTTTCTAGTATAAGATTTAATTGGATTCATTTTGAAATATTGAAAATAGATGACCATCCTTTACTCTTCTCTCCTCCTCCATTAGCGCTGTTTCATGTTCTTAATATTTTAAAGACTCCACTTATTTAAGGTAGATGTTACTGGCTTTTCCAACTCTTAGAGAAATGAACAAAAAAATTATGTTATGCTTCAATAAAATGTTTTTTAAAAAACTGATGCTCTTTTTTTGTGGATATTGCTATAGTTCTTAGGACCTAAAATCCTACCTTCCTAACCAGTCTCCAACAAGACTCCGGGCAGATAATCCTCAGACAAATAATTCTTACTCCTTAGTCAGTTTCCTCATTTTCCCTGTGCCTGCACAATTCATTGTTCATACTGCATCATGATGATCATAACAGTGCACTGCTTAAAAGCCCCCTGTGGCTTCCAGATGCATTTAGAGTACATTTGGAACTTGTTAGCTTGGCCCACAGGACTGCGCTTATCTGTCCTCCACATTCCTCTTGAGCTCATGTCATCTCTCATTCTTCTCAAACCCACTCTCATCCAGAACCTTTGGTTTCATCCATTGCTCCAGAAGGCCTGTTTACACGGGGTACTAGGGCCCAGGCATGCACTGCTCAGACTGCTCTGCAAGGCTGCCTCCTTTTTATTATGCAGGACTCACTGATATATCATCTCTTTTCTATGACCACTCCTACTCCAGTACCCTTACTCCAGATTCTTTTTACATGATATCCATCAGGGCTGGCCCTACCATCCACAGAGCTGGGGAGAGACTTCAAATGGACAACCCTAATTATGTTATGCTTCAATAAAATGTTTTAAAAAAAACTGATGCTCTTTTTTTGTGGATATTGCTATAGTTCTTAGGACCTAAAATCCTACCTTCCTAACCAGCCTCCAACAAGACTCCGGGGCAGATAATCCTCAGACAAATAATTCTTACTCCTTAGTCAGTTTCCTCATTTTCTCTGTGCCTGCACAATTCATTGTTCATACTGCATCACGATGATCATAACAGTGCACTGCTTAAAAGCCTCCTGTGGCTTCCTGATGCATTTAGAGTACATTTGGAACTTGTTAGCTTGGCCCACAGGACTGCGCTTATCTGTCCTCCACATTCCTCTTGAGCTCATCTCATCTCTCATTCTTCTCAAACCCACTCTCATCCAGAACCTTTGGTTTCATCCATTGCTCCAGAAGGCCTGTTTACACTGGGTACTAGGGCCCAGGCATGCACTGCTCAGACTGCTCTGCAAGGCTGCCTCCTTTTTATTATGCAGGACTCACTGATATATCATCTCTTTTCTATGACCACTCCTACTCCAGTACCCTTACTCCAGATTCTTTTTACATGATCTCCATCAGGGCTGGCCCTACCATCCACAGAGCTGGGGAGAGACTTCAAATGGACAACCCTCACTTCTCTACCCTTACCAACTGATAGGCCCTCAGGCATGCATAGGTGGGCAATTCACCTAACTCCACAGGTATTCAAGACCTCAGTATTCCACAACTGCCTCTCAGATCTAGGGGTTTCTTTCATACCTGCAGATGCTCCACAGGATGAGAAAAACTCCCTGGGGATTCCTAGTAGTGGCCAGGTCTGTTTGGACAAGAAATTCTGAGGATCTGGGTACCTGGAGCATTAACTCTTTGTGGCACATTCCCTTGGCCAACAGAGTCCTCATCCTGTGGAAAGAGGTGTGGCCAGAGGATGGCCAGAGAAGGGTCTTCTGAAGCACAGGGGAAGGAAGAAGAGGGGGGCAGGGAATTCTGATGTGATGACAAAACAGAGCTATCGCTTCTGTAATCTGAAACACCTGATTCCTTTATTATTTATATGTTTTCAAACTATACTCAATAAAACACAAATTCCATAAAAGTAGATCATGTCTGTCTTGCTTATTGTTACATCATGAGTGTATATGGCAATGCTGGCACAGAAAATTTGCTAAATTAAAATCAGTCAAATGAATGAATGAATGAATTATAGTAGCTTACACGTATGTGTATCAGTCTGTTTCTGTTGCTTATAATAAAAATACCTGAAACTGAGTAATTTGCAAAGAAAAAATATTCATTGCTTACAGTTTTGGAGGCCAGGAATTCCAAAGTCCAGGGAACACATCTGGTGAGTGCCTTTTTGGTGGGTGGTTGCAGCAGTGCAGGGTGT
Source organism: Galeopterus variegatus (assembly GCF_000696425.1). Lineage (NCBI taxonomy): Eukaryota > Metazoa > Chordata > Mammalia > Dermoptera > Cynocephalidae > Galeopterus > Galeopterus variegatus. The sequence goes on from NW_007735079.1 coordinate 33,727, forward strand.
TACATGGTGAAATGGCAGAAGCAGAGAGAGGGCTAACTCCTTACTCGCTGTCCTTTGAAGCCATCAGAACCATACCCTTTATTCTATGAATGGATCAATCCATTCACTAGGGTACAGCCCTCTCAATCCAATCACCTCTTCAAGACCCCACCTTTTGATTACCACAATAGGATTTCCCAACCTCTTAACACTGTCATTGGGGATTAAGTCTGAATGGGCTTTCGGGGGACAGCAATATGCAAAGCTTGCCAGACTCCAGGAGCCCTTCTTGGTGCTTTGAGTACAAGACCCCCTTCATTCCTACAACAGTCCCATGAAGAAGGTACTGGGAAGTTTCCCACTTCACAGATGATGCAGAAAGGTTAAGCAATTTGCCACATCACATGGCTAGTAATAGGCTCAGAGGCTGTATTCTTTTTTCTTGATGAAACACTGAGTGAGTGATTGAGTAAGCATATGAATAAATAAACAATTATACAAGGGAGTGAAAGAATGAATGAACAATTAAGGCAGTACACCAGACTGAAAAATAAAATCTCCCCTTCATTTAGGTTTAAAGAAAACAGGGCAAAATTTACAATTCAAATGCAATCCAAAAGTGTGTCATGTGAAAACATTAAAGAACTCACAAACCTATAGCTTATTCCTCAGTAGAATGAACTTTTTAGAATATATTCAAGAAAGTTTGGGAATTGACTTCATTGCAAGATGGCAGAGGTACATGCTGCATTTTAATACTACATACACTGAGACACAAATGAGGGCTATTCGAGTCAGGCTCCAAACAAGCCTCCGTAGCTGGGGAAAGAAGGCACTGCTTTTGGAGACTATCAAGGCTTTGGAAACATATGTGGAGGAAAGATTTGAAATATGGGAGAAGATTAGAAGCAGCCATGTCCTCTGGCTTCCCCAGTCCACACAAAACCTGGAGTTGAGCCCCAGGATATCAGTATGCTGACTGGNCATGAGTGTATATGGCAATGCTGGCACAGAAAATTTGCTAAATTAAAATCAGTCAAATGAATGAATGAATGAATTATAGTAGCTTACACGTATGTGTATCAGTCTGTTTCTGTTGCTTATAATAAAAATACCTGAAACTGAGTAATTTGCAAAGAAAAAATATTCATTGCTTACAGTTTTGGAGGCCAGGAATTCCAAAGTCCAGGGAACACATCCGGTGAGTGCCTTTTTGGTGGGTGGTTGCAGCAGTGCAGGGTGTTACATGGTGAAATGGCAGAAGCAGAGAGAGGGCTAACTTCTTACTCGCTGTCCTTTGAAGCCATCAGAACCATACCCGTTATTCTATGAATGGATCAATCCATTCACTAGGGTACAGCCCTCTCAATCCAATCACCTCTTCAAGGCCCCACCTTTCGATTACCACAATAGGATTTCCCAACCTCTTAACACTGTCATTGGGGATTAAGTCTGAATGAGCTTTCGGGGGACAGCAATATGCAAAGCTTGCCAGACTCCAGGAGCCCTTCTTGGTGCTTTGAGTACAAGACCCCCTTCATTCCTACAACAATCCCATGAAGAAGGTACTGGGAAGTTTCCCACTTCACAGATGATGCAGAAAGGTTAAGCAATTTGCCACATCACATGGCTAGTAATAGGCTCAGAGGCTGTATTCTTTTTTCTTGATGAAACACTGAGTGAGTGATTGAGTAAGCATATGAATAAATAAACAATTATACAAGGGAGTGAAAGAATGAATGAACAATTAAGGCAGTACACCAGACTGAAAAATAAAATCTCCCCTTCATTTAGGTTTAAAGAAAACAGGGCAAAATTTACAATTCAAATGCAATCCAAAAGTGTGTCATGTGAAAACATTAAAGAACTCACAAACATATAGCTTATTCCTCAGTAGAATGAACTTTTTAGAATATATTCAAGAAAGTTTGGGAATTGACTTCATTGCAAGATGGCAGAGGTACATGCTGCATTTTAATACTACATACACTGAGACACAAATGAGGGCTATTCGAGTCAGGCTCCAAACAAGCCTCCGTAGCTGGGGAAAGAAGGCACTGCTTTTGGAGACTATCAAGGCTTTGGAAACATATGTGGAGGAAAGATTTGAAATATGGGAGAAGATTAGAAGCAGCCATGTCCTCTGGCTTCCCCAGTCCACACAAAACCTGGAGTTGAGCCCCAGGATATCAGTATGCTGACTGGTGAGTTTTAAGTAAAAATAGAATCAAACACCTGTGCACCAGACTGCATGAACTGCTGAAATTTCCACACAGATCCAGCTATAGATCCAGCCTGCCCATAAAGACGGTTTCATTTCTCAGGTGAAATATAAATGGGAGATTTATTAGAGCAGCGACAGCATGATGAATGAATGTTCTGCCATTTGTCCATTCCTCGTTTTGTGCCAGTCGAATGCTGTGTCTGGTCTCTTCAAGTGGAATTCTGACTTAACAGAAAGGAGAAATAGGAGAGAAGAGGAGGAGAGGGAAGGGGACGGGCTGGGGAAGAGGCTGGAGGGAGAAGAGATGTGGTAGGGAGAGGGGTGAGGGGAGGAAAGAGAATAGAGGAGTTGTTATCTCTGGTTGCAAAGTAGAAATGTCCAGAAAGGTAATTCCTAGAGCCCACTCTGTCTTCACCCCTGACTTGACTAATTTTAGTTTGGATTTTGTTTCTGTTGCTTCCCTGTGATCTCCTTAGGACACCATGGTTCATTTGCCTCCAGGACAAGAGCACCAGTTATTAGTCTCATTCTCAGCCAGCTTTATCTCCTTTCTCTCAAAAAACAGTAAATTCTTTTTTAAAACGATAACCTTCATGCAAAGTTCACACACACGCACACACACACACACACGTTTTATACGTTTGGTAGGTTTGATTGTTTTCTTTATAATTGTTTTTATTTTTCTATGCCATAATTGCATGCAGCCAGTTCAGATAATTAAGATAATTCAGTAAATTAATTGTGATTGATCTGTACATTGAGAAGTGTTGTTCCCTGTGGCAAACTCCATGAAGGTGCTCAGTGTTCAACATTCATGTTTGCAGTCTGTTAGCATTCTAATTTCCAGAATTGCCATTTCATTAGCACTTCTAGGACGACTATTACAATCACCACCACCATCATAATTACTATCAGGATGGCGATGATGATCCTGCTTCCCTGATTTCTTCTTCCTCTTGTCCGTGCTCATTTATTTTCATGGTTGCCTGTTTCCACTGAATCCGTTTTTGTTCTTCAGAGTGTTTGCTTAACTGTCATTCCATTTTAATGTCACATTTTCCCTTATTGCCTTATGTAATGAAACACTGATATATACATTTTTTATGATTTATACAATGAAGAAATATTGTATAAAAATGTATTTGTACTTAATGTAAAAAAATAAAAGCACAAGATGTAGGGAATAAACCATTCCATTTCCCCCCACTTTCCATTTCCTTCCAACTCACTTAAATTTCATTCTCCATAAGAGTAGAAACTTTAAAGTACTTCATATGTTTCTTTCAAAGTATTTCATACACATATGCAAACACATATTTATAATTACTTTATATATTTACCCAGATGGGCACATGTGGTGCATAATATTCTGCAAATTTCTTTTTCCATTAAACACAGTGATGGATCACTTTCCATGTCATAAGTAATTACCTCATTCTTTTTACTGACTTCTTTTCCTAACATAAAGTAGTATCAATTTACATTCAACAATATTTATTTGAATTTATGTTCTTAGGTTTTGAAATTACAAATTAATGTCTGCTTATTTTAGGAGTAAAAATTATATAGCGTTACATCAACTGCCTCCCTCTTCCCATTACAACCTTTGGGAATAACTGAGGTTAACCATTTGGTTAATGGATTAGCAAGGAATAAGAATGCCCATTTTTCTGCATCTTCACCAGCATTGGAGGTTATCAATCTTTGATTTTTGTAACTGGATGAGCAAAAAGATGTTCTCACTGTTCCCTAAAAACTTCTATTTATTGGTCACTTACATTTCCTCTTCTATAATGATCCCCTTGATTAGCTATGTATACTGAACATTAGATTGCTTTTTTATTTTTGCTCAATTTACAGATGGATTTTTAACATGAGAAATATTATTTCTTTTTGCATTTAAATAATTACAGTTTGTTGTCTTTTAAGTTATTTTGGGTATTTTTGTCATGCTGAAATTCTTAACTTTATATACATAGATAATATCTAGAATTTTAATTTAAATGTTACATAAAATAACATTTTAATTTAATGTAAAATTCAGGCACAGGTTGTATGCTCCCTTAACTCCATGTCAACATATTCTCTACTTGTTTCTTTTCAAATTCTTGGGAAATGATATCCCTCCTGTTTTCAAAGGTAAACTCCTCCCCATGGGTTTTTGACCTAAATACCTGCCTCACATCCTTTTGAACCTATGGTTGCTTAAGATAAAGTTGTTTTTT
>NW_007735079.1:38841-43311 GCF_000696425.1 Galeopterus variegatus
TTTTTTAATATTCATGTTGTAAATACTGTTTTGTGATTTTATAATTAAATTCTATGTTTCATTGTAATCAGAGACTACTCAACTCTATTTTTACATTTTGGGAAGTATTGAGATTGTGAACTATTAGAAGAACATTTTCATAGATGTTCTATGGGAAGATTTAAAGCAAGGATGCTCTCCTTCTACACCATACAGAGTTATATACATATCCATATCTATACAGATAACTATCTGAATATGTATCAGGCAAATATAGGATCTATTTCTGTAGTTGTTATTTATGTCTTTCTCTACTTCTCCTTGTTTAGACTTAAAGAAGTGAATAAAATTCTCTTATTATTTTGTCAACTTGTTTTTCCTGTTGTTTTCCTTGATTAATGTTGACTCCATGCTAATTGGTACATTTGTAAATGTTATATTTTTAGTGTAAATTTTACCTCTTTATCAGTTGTATCAATTCTTACTTCCTCACATGTAAGTTTATTTATTTCTGTGGTGTGTGCGTGTGTGCGTGCATGTAGGCATTGAGCATTATTCCTGTTTAACTATTTGACTAAAACAAAAAAATTACAATTATAGTAATTGTGTGTGTGTATGTGTGACCATTTCCCATTGTTTGCCTTTGCTCTTTAATTGTACTGTGTCTTTATTTGACTTCACAAAACTTTAGTAAAAATAATATGACATACATCTTGTCTCATCTTTTACTTTCTAAAGAATTCTAAATAACACTATATTGAAATATTCATTCAAATGTAACTTGTAACATAAAGGCAATCAATAAATTAATAACAATAATGAACTTATAAAAAGGTAAATTAGTTACTAATGGTTCATAAATCATTTTATTTATGTACTATAGATTCATCCAAGGGCAAGACTGACCTTCCTGGTGGGTGGATTGGATGATGTCTACATGTGTTCTACTAAATAAAGAAATAGTCCCCTTTCCTAAAAAGCAGTCTTGCCTAATCTGAGTATTTCTTCATTCTCTAATAGAGAAAAAATATAAACTAGAATAAAATCAAATGTATTGCATCAGTAAGCACAGTCAGTTTAAAATAAACTATGCAAAATCTAAAGAATTCAACATCTTTATATTTCATCACGTTGACTTCATTTTTTTGCAGTTTTGTTCCCATTTTGGTTTAATTTTGATATTTTAAAATTTTAATTTTAATTTTATTTTTTATTAGCATATTCATTGTTACAAATCATGCTTATTCTTTATGCCCATTATCCAATCTCACCTCTTCCCCCCTCCCCTTTCTGTCCTTCCCCCTCCTCTTCCCCACTCTAATAACCATAGATTTGTATACCAATTCTAAGGTAAATTTTTTTGATCTGTCAAAATGCTTGGATTCATGTTACCTTTCCAATTTTGAATTAAAATTAGGATGCAGTTTTTTATTAGTGGTCATTCCTTATTTTAATACCATTTTTCTTTCTAGATTATATTTGGCTTCTATGATCCTAATTTTGTTCTTTCTTTAGATTGGCATGGTCAGTTTTTGTGGCTGTTTGGCTATAAAATTTAGCATATTATAGTGATTTATCTTTGTCCATTCTATTCTCAATACATTACAGAGTTTCTCTTTGCAATTGAGTTTTGATTATTTTGTTTTTCACATTTCCTCTTATTTGGCTTTATTTTCATAATAAATATTATATTAAAATTTCTGTAAAATGCACACATTCAAATCCCTGTGTCTGTATCTCACTCAGGTTGAGACATAAGTATAGATATTCCTTTAATAAAGAAGTTTTGATGTGGGCAATTACCTACTCAAAGCATAGGAGAAAGATAGATGACTAGGTGACTTTTATTTCTGTCTCTTTTATTAACCTTGGCAATACCATTAAATGCTATATATAAAAGTCTTGGTAATTAACTGACTCAGTAGGTGGAAACCTCAGAAACAAATTGCTAAGACAAAGTAAGAAGGCGAATGATAGTTGAAATCATTCTCCAAAGTCCTGTCACTGGGCTGGTCCTTCTTTTCTCATGCCAGTCTGGCTCTGGAAGGAATATAAACACCTGTGGCCTGGAATGACAGATTTCCTCTGAGAATGTTGTCTAATTGACTTGGATTGTTTCCACTCAACAGAGGGTTTGTATGTTTGACTATACAGACTTATCTCTCTGCGGTAGTGCTCTCAACCAGTTCATCTCAGCCCTTAGCCTGGCATCAGCAGAAAGTCTTTTCAAAGGTTTCCTAAAATTTTTTCAGCATGAGACATATTTTACTACCATTTATTATGTTTAGGGACTATAAATTTTGGAGATACTTTAAAAATAGGCAAGATATATTGAAGCTAAGAGAGAAAGAAAGGAAGGAAAGAAAGACCACAGTAGTGCCGTGATCCAACAGAAGAAGAGAACATTCCTAGGGCTACAAATTGGAGTGGGGAGAGGAAGGAGGGAGAGGGAGGTTGGGGGACAGGGGTTGGGACAAGGGGTACAAAAGTAATTTCTGGTAGTGGGTATGTTCCCAGTATGAATCTGGCCCTCACATCATGGGAAGGAGGGGTGATGATTAGCTTTGTATCTCATGAATATTCTAAATAAATAAATACATAAGTAAGTAAATAAATAAATAAATAAAATAGGCAAGATAAAGTTTTAGAGCACAAAGGAGTAGAATTACAATTGTCCCTCTTTTACGGATGGAACATTGGGACCCAGAGAGTTCATTTCACTTGCTAATCCTTGGTAGGACTGATAATAGGACCTAGGTCTTCAATTCTTACCTAAAATTTGACACTCACATAAAAAGATTTTTAAAAAATCAGAACCTATTTCCACTAAAAAATAACATAAAAAAATCAGTGAGGGATGATATTGTTTGCAACCTCTTAGCAAATTATATGCAGCTTGATGAGAACTATTGGTCAGGTTTTACTTCTAGTTGATGGCTTTTTAAATTCTTTATTGCTACAATGTTAGAAGATTCCAGATCACAATTATTGCTGTCGCAAATGAGAGTAAATATTTTGCACCTCTGGCTGATAGATCCAGATAATCCAATGAAATATGAACACAGAATGAAGAGTTCTCACTGAAGGCTACTTTTGGAATGCCTTGAGATGTTAAGCTTATGAGCCTATCTCCTTCAAAAAGTTGGGTAGCTGATTATTCACCTTGGGAGATGGCAGAAGATGACTTCCGAATTCGTTGCTTAATTATATTTGGATATTAAAATAAATTAGTTATGCTTTACATTTGAATACAGTTTTAAAATATACTATTAACTTATTTTCATGATCAATGGAAGTAACCTATACTGGGAAGAGTTAAACTCTCAGTGGCTGTGATGTTTGCACCATAATTTTGTCTTCTTAATATCTGAGTTTCAACATAAGAAACAAAAAGCAAATCTAAAACAACAACAGAAACCCAGAGATTATTTCCTTGATCCTGGAGTAATAGAGTCAGACTATTCATACATTGAATGTATTTCTGAGATATGCAACTTGAGCAAACAACTTGAGTTCATAGAAATAGTCTAAACTATTTTTACTAGCATCACAGAAGAGCATTTTTATGTCACCTCTCATTTCAGAATTGTTTTCTTAACAACTTTCTCTTGAAAGCCAGCATACTTAGAGTAGAAGAAGAGAATCTTATATTCATTCTGCCAATTGTATGTCATTTGCACAATTAAAAAAAAATTTTTTTTTCATAACAAAGTCAGTAGAATTGATTTTAATCTACCACATTTTCCTGGTGAATAAAGCATCTTACAGATTGGTATTAAGGAGCAAATCCTTTTCTTTGCAAAGCAAAAACCATCCTTGCTACATATGGGTGGCTGGACTTCAACAGGACCAAGCTGAATGCACATTCTCTAAGCTGTTTATAAATGACAAAGAAGAATTGTGAACCAACAGACACATCTTTTCTCCTATAGTCTGGATAAACAGAATGAAAATTGTCAAGTACTTCCTTCTTCATGCAATGCACTTATGTCAAGAGCAACTAATTTTTACTCTCCCCATCAGTAGCATTTGCCCAAGTCTAGAGTGAAATATTTACAAGCAGATGCACCAGAGTGTAATTGCTCTTCCACGATGTATGCCATTGATATTTTGCAACATCCATCAGAGTTATTTGATAAAGGAATTTGCCAATAGCTCATTCTGCTTTCCCTGTGATCATACTATTTGTCATTAACATGGCAGCTGCTTTTATTAGCTTCTTGGCACTAGTGTGACTGGTACCTGTGTTTTGCCAAGATGAATGCAACCTTGAAATATGTCTGTAATTCTGGTCTTTTTTTTCACCACTGACAACAAAAGTCATCAATTTTTCATTATAAAGCATGATTTTAAGCTTATTCAGGAAAAAGAGAGAGGTCACTCTGCTTTGAAGGTAATGTAAACAGTTCTATGGCTTTATTCCAATATTGAATAAAGTTTTATAATGAAGTTTTATAGAGCTTGCTAGTCTAATTGCATGCAATTTTTAAG
>NW_007735079.1:44669-45336 GCF_000696425.1 Galeopterus variegatus
AAGATTCATTTTTCTTAGCACAATATCCTTTCATATTATAGATTAGCACTGGAGTCCCAGTCACTGTTCATATTGGTGATACTTTCTGAGTTATTGTGTTTATGTTCCAATTTAATCACTACTTTATGCATCAGTGAACCCCTTTTTGCAACTTGAACATATTTTTGAATAAGAATATAACATAGACAACTGAAATAAAATGCAAATTTAATAGTTCAGTGCATGTTAGCTGAGATAAACTGACCATCCGTCTTGGTAGAACATACAAAACTCTATAACGGAACAGGAAATCTTTGGATAACACAATAAGACTTCCATCTCATATTTGTGAAATGCATGTGAAAAATGTATTTATTGACCTTTCCTAAAAATCTCTGAACCATCTGCAGCAGGAGTTACACAGAGACCATTAGGTCAGAGGCCATCAGGAGTTGGAGAACCCCACTTTAAGAATGTTATTTCAGAGCAATGATTGGTTGATTCAGTCCACAGAACTGTTCTCACCCTAAGAGGCTTGCCATCATTGGAGAAGACAGACCAAAATATAAGGGAAAAGACGTATGGAATACCACAAGGTGATTGCAGGCTCTATTCTCTTGCTCTCCCAGATTAAAATCTTTTCATCTTTACCCATGTTTCACCATCCTGACAAAATGTTCTCTTAAGC
>NW_007735079.1:46025-55733 GCF_000696425.1 Galeopterus variegatus
AGATTAAAATCTTTTCATCTTTACCCATGTTTCACCATCCTGACAAAATGTTCTCTTAAGCTCCTTTTATTACATGTTGATTGGATGCCTGGTTGTGAATTTATATAAAAGTATAGGCCATTTGTAGTAACTCTGTAAATTTGTATTAAACACATTTAGGTAAAAGGAAATCGAGGATTGGAAAGTTTTATTAACTTGCGGAGACTGGGGACAGCATGGGAAAGACTGAGAGCAGACCCACCGGAGCAGGACAGGAGTAGTATGCCAGAGGGAGCGGGATCAATGACCATGTGTCAGGTAGCCACGATGGTGTTGATTGCTGTGTATCAAGTATGCATGATTGTGTCCATGGCCATTTGTCATGTACCCATGATGGTGTCCATAGCCATGTCATGTACCCATGATGATGTCCATGACTGCGTGTCATGTACTCATGATGTAGTCCATGACTGTGTGTCACATATGAGTTATTTTTTCCATGGTACAACTGGTACAACTCCTCATGTAACTAGCCCCTTTGCAAATAAGCCTCTTCAAATTAGCCCAATTTGGGCATGCCATCTGCTTTCTGATAGGACCCTGACTAAAGCAACCTCTTCTACAGGTGAAGACACTGAGGCTCACAGAAGTCAAAGAGCAGAATCCAGACTCAATCCCTTTCCATCAGACTCCAGTACATGTGCTCGTATTCACTCTGTAACATTGCCACCCTGTATTGGCAGAGAAGGTAAAATCAGGACACAGAGAAAGCCAGGCTGCCTGTCACAGATACGAACTTTTCAGTTTTGTGAACAAGCCAAGCTTGTGCTCAGCTCTGGGTCTTGGTGTTACTCTTCAGTTTGCCTCTAATTCTCTTCTGGACCTTCTTTTTCACATCATTCTCCTGTGCATGTAATAGCACATTTGCAGAGCAGCTTCATTAAGTTTCTAATTTACGGTACTTACCCATCACTATCCAGCCCTTTATCATATAATACTGTTTTATTTTCTTTATAGCACTTTCATTCTCTGGATTTATCCTCTTTATTTGTTTGCTTGTTTACTGTGTCTTCTCACCTTTTGCCCTCTGGCAGATATAAGGTCTAAGGGGCCAGAGACACGTGGGTGGTGTTTACACTTGCAGTTCGAGTAACTAAAACACTGCCTGATACACATGAGTAAGTACTCAATAGTAATCAATGAATGCAAGAATGAACAAAAAGGAAGAAATGAACAAATAAATGTAATTACATAATTCTAAGACAAACTCAGATAACAAATGGCTAAGGAGTGAGTTGTGGCCAGCTATAAAAGAAAGTAAATATAGATTTTTTCTTTCTAGGTATTCAACATGGAAAGGAGAAGAATAGGACAAGAAGATGGATCCCTTATATCCCACCTCAATATGTGGTTTAAAGGAAAAAATGCATGCTTCTAAAATTCGATTATTTTAAAGAAACATCTAACTATGATTATATGCTATTTTAACACTTATAATTATAGAGACCCAAAAAATAGCTTAAAGAAAGAATCAGGAGAAATTGGATTTTATTTCTACTGGCTTCAAAATCACGTTGGTATATCACCCACTTGGGAAGATATTTCCTCCTTTTTTTCTTCTTGTGAATTGGCAGCACGTTGCATTTCTGTTGCTACTGCAAGAGAATACAAGGACACAAATTAAATGGCTTATTTTGGAATAAGTTTCCTTGTAAATCTTTGTCCTGTAAAATTCAAAGGTCAATGATACTTTCTATATGCAAATTTAGTTTGTAAATGCATTACACATTACTAGTCCTGGCAGATGGGAAAAACTACAAATTATCATGGTGGTGAGTCAGGAACATGATGGGTCATTCTGCACACAGTATGACAACTGATGACAGTCTTTTTAATTCTCTTCTTTCAGAGGCCTCTTCTACACACACATGTAAAGCCAAAATTTACTTTGCCCATGTGTCAAAACCAAATTCAATATCTTTATAGACATTGTAATGGGTTGCAATCCTTCATTCTTCTGAAGATTAAGCTGAACTTCTGCCCTTTAATAAAAAACTGTAATAAAAATTCTCCTGGCAAATTTCATGTGGTCAAGTCTTATTTTCACTCTTGATTTAGGTGCTTTATATTGAAACTAGACAATTTGAAATGACAGGAAGCACTGTTATTTTAAAATCTACAATTTAATATAATTCTTTTCTTTAAGGAGCTTAAAATGCTTTCATATAGAGGCTTTTATTTTTCAAAATGTTAGTGAAACAAGTAGTTGTTGGTTTCCATATTACTTTCTTCCATGCTCAAAAATTGTTTAAACTGCTCACACAGAAGTAGTATTACTTTGTCCAAAAAAGAAAAAAAAAGAAAGAAAAGATAGCAACATCATGGACTACTGGAATTTGGCAATAAAAGTTAGATAATCCACCATCCTGGGTAACACAGTGAAAACGTGGAAAGTTGTTTTAAGCCACAGATATCTGGAGGATATTTGTTACCGTAGCATGGTCTTACCTATCCTGACCAAACAGTATGAATATAGTTATCTACATAAAAAAAGCTCCTTTGTAACATATACAAAATTATAACATTTAGTAAAATTTCTAGACCCAAATCTTATTTCTAACATCTACCATTGTATAGGTAGAGCAAAGAATGTAACCTTTTTGAGTCTCAATTTCCTTTTCTATATATGAGGCTAATAATGCATATCTCACATGGTTGTTGTAAGAATTAATAGGAAACTTTGCCCAGTGCCTGTTCTATTAAAATGTGTTAAATGGAGGTTGTAAATACAGAATCTACACTTTCCAGCATAATGACCATCACTAAAATAGGTCAGATTGGCAAATTATACTTTTTGCTGTCTTCCCCAGTTTTGGTTCTTTCTCCTTCAATTATGGGGGCTTGTTATAGGCTGTTGTTTGTTTATTTTGTCATGTTGGTTTTCATGATTTGCTAAGTATGTTTAGCAGTAACTAGGAACTGTGATTTTATTGTGATCTGGACTTTACCAATCTTAAGTTTCTGGTTCTCTACATGGAGACAGCAGACAAACCTTCCCCCTTATTATATCTCTTGGTGGTTAGCTAATTTCAAGTGGTCATCACTAATTGTTTAGTCTTTTTCATCCCCTGTGAAAAGATGTGTCTAGTTATTGCTCTACGGTCTTATGTGTTTTCTTCTGTGATTCTAATAGCTTTCTTTCAATACTGATTTATTCTCTTTCAGATCACTGAGAGGTCAATAGTGGCTTCGTATTCCAGAAAGAGCTTCTTAAATGGGTTTTGCTCTAACTTTTATTAGTTGTCAGAAAAAAAGATTTTCTGTGTTTAAAAATAATATGCTGTTTCAATGGTAAAAGATTGAAAGCTTTCCTTCTAAGATCAGGAACAAGACAAGGAAGCCCATTTGGTCCCTGTTATTTTGACTAGAAGTTCTAGACAGAACAATCAGGCAATTAAAACAAAAACAAAAGACGCCCAAATTTGAAAGGAAGAAAAAATAAAACTATCTCTACTTGTAGATGACATGATTTTATTTATATATATATATATAAAAAATCCTATATATTATATATATATATATAATCCTAAAGAATTCACACACATTTAAAATAACCCTATTAGAGATAGTAAATGAGTTTAACACAGTTGCAGGATACAGAATCAATAAATAAAAATTAGCTGTTATTTCCATGCTCTAGCAATGAATAATCTGAAAAGAAAATTAAGAAAACAATTTCGCTATAATAACATCAAAAACAATAAAATAATTACGAATAAATTTAATCAAGGAGGTGTAAGACTTGTATACTGAAAACTACAAAGCATTGTTGAAAGAAATTAAAGATGACATAAATAAATGGAAATTTCCCTGAGATTTCACTCATCATATAGTTTCACTGTTGCCCATTTGATATGTATGATTTTAGATTTTTTTCTATGCAATATTAATTGTGGTTCTTGGTTGGAAGCAGTAGCAGCTGTCTGACTGTGTGACATTTGGCGAGTAACCTCACTTCTATAGGTTTCGCTTCACTCATCTGAAGAATGGAGATAATATCAGCACTACTGCAATAGTTTTGGGGAGGATTAAAGAAGATAAAGGCATATAAAATACATAGCACAGTGCTTATCATAGAGAAGAGGCTAATACATGTCTGTTGTTATTATTATTTTATATTTTAATTATTGTTCTTATAAAATCAACTGTAGCTGGTCATTCAAAACTCTCCAATACACCTGCCCTTACATTAACAACATTCTAACTTACCATTCCCAAGGCAAAAATTACTTTCCTCTTCTATACAAACACTTTTCTTATTTTTTATTACATCTCACCTGTTAATTTTCTTCCTCTGTACATTAACTAACAATTAAATTTTTCTTAAATGCTATTTCTATCAGCAAATTTGACCCAGAAATTTATAATAAAACTTATTCAAATCCCACCTCTTGTACCACATATTTTCTCATTACCATGACCTTTAATATACATTTAGTAAGGGTAATATGTATATCAGATTGCATTATTTTTCAAAGTATTTACCCTTCAGTACGAGATCCCCCCCTCATGGGAAGCTTCTCTATCTGAGGCTGTGTAACTTGCTTGAGCCAGTGGAATGCAGCAGAAACGACATGTACTATTGATCATGATGATGGTTGCACAACTTTGTGAGAATTACTGATAATTCATGGTGAGAATTCATGGTGAGTGACAACCTGTGGCCACTGCCCAAACAACCAAAAAGCATAATGCCCAGTACTTCTCTATAAATACTTTCATTATTTTCTTGGGCAAAGAACATTTACAGTATTTCCACCCTCTATATCACACTCTGTTCTTTTTTTTTTTTTTTTTCCTGACCGGTAAGGGGATCACAACCCTCTGCATGGCGTTGTCTGCACCATGCTCAGCCAGTGAGCACACCAGCCATCCCTATATAGGATCTGAACCCACGGCCTCAGTGCTACCAGCGCTGCACTCTCCTGAGTGAGCCACGGGGCCAGCCCTATCACACTCTGTTCTACATACTTCAAGTACACTATTGCATCTCACTTAGAGAGAATGAGCAGCCTAAAACAGAGTCACAAAAGGAATAGGGAACACATGGAAAAATTAAGAGTTACTGTGCTGGGTGACACTCAACTCAGTATGGGGAAGGCAGGTGGAATGATTGGAGTCTGTGGTGAATTGATAATAATCACCCTGCTGAATGTGACAACTGGTTCTTGGTTCCAGTTATTGTATCATGTGGAATTCTGAGTCTACTATTCCAAACATTTAGAGAAGCCAGAAATTGGAATTTTTATCAAAATTTGGATTTTATGGGAAATCCCTTTTTTGTTAATGTTGGTTCTAATGTTTAATAGCTATTTGCAGTTTGCCTGTGGACTACCAATTTGAAACATCTGTCTGCAAAAAGTAGGACAATATATCAGCTACTCCAAAATGGATGGCCCAGCAGACTGAAAATAACCATTATGTTGGAAATTATTATGATGAGTGGTAAAAATGAGGCAGAACTTGTTATCATAGTTACAGATTTATTGAGGATCGGACTGTCACCTTTATTGAGCATTTTCTGTTGCCAAAGACTGTGCTTCACCCTTTTTGCATTCATTATAGCATCCCATCCTCACAAAATTTTTACATTATTTTCTTTTCTACAGGGTAGTGGATGGAAATTGAGGGCCAAAGAGCTTAAGCAGCATGCCCAATGTCACACAGCTGGTAAGTGACAGAGCTGGGATTTAAGTGTGGGCCTGTCTGATGTCCATGCCCGTGTTTTTAATCCATATGCAATACTGTGCACAGTTTCTCTGTCTTCTCCAGAACAACATATGGTGGGGTTACCACAATATGAAAATAAGCATACGATAAGTAGGTTTACAGAATCTCAATATTTAACTTTAAACACAATATCACCCCTGTCAGAGACACAGCATGTAGGAGACAAGCAGGAGGATTCACCAAAATGTAAAAAGCCTCCAGAGGACCTCACTGCTCTCAATATTATACATTATCTTTAAGCAACATCTGGAGGGCCCTCACACCATCCATCCCCTTAAACAAAAAAGGGATTGTGATGCTTACTGTTTCATGGCTTTAAATCCACAGTGGAGCTGCGTAATTTATTTAGCATAGGCGTTTAATTGTAATAAATTGGAGAAAGTTGCAGTATTCAATGGACCTCAAACTAACACTACCATCTGGGTACAGTGGGGTAGTAGCTTCCTGTCAACAAACTTGCTTATATAATTCAAGGGTGGTGGCATGTTAGGAGATCCACAGGGACAGATGGGGATGTGGAGCATGCATGGAAGAGTCAGGGTAAAACACCGTGGAAAACGGACAAGAAGCTTTTGTGCTTTTTATCTTTCTGACAATCTATTTTTTAGTGCAGTATTAAATATTAAAAACACTTGAGTATCTTGTTGAGCAAGTGATTACATTGCCATTTTGTGTGTTAAGGGAAAATTACATTGACTGATTTTGACAAATATTTCTGTTTATTAAGCATACACAAATGTTTCTATGGTCTGCCACTAGAAATCAATGCATGTTTTAGTTAATCAAAAAATGATCTTCTCCCAGCCAGTGTGAAGTAACAGGGACTGGATTTGTTTCCTCACCTGAAACAATGAAAAAACTGGACAAAATATATGAAACAATGGTTTTCAAGACACTGAACATCAAGCAATGAAGGACAGTGGTCCCTAAAAGAAAGAAAGAAAATGCGATTATCTCTACAATTGACCCAGATAACTGACTTGAGAGAGTTTCCAGGCTACAATACAAGGAAGAGGAAACTGAGGTAGAACCTAGCAGAGTCCTTGAGTTGAAGAGACAGAGCTGAGAATCTGGGGAGACCAAAGCTATTAGAATTAGCAGTGTACCAAGGATGAGAGGGAATACACATACAGAGTGTTCTAGAGAACTGGAAAGAATCTCTCCCAAATGCTTAGTAGGGGGCTGATGTATGCATGCATGTGAAGAAACCACTAGAAACCCAGGAAAGAACCACCTGAAAGGACTAGAAAAAATAGAACACAACACGCAGACTGGGCTGAGTATAGTCTGTTCTTTCCAGTCAGATTGGAAAAACTCATAATTCACAGGGCATTGGGTAGAGTACTCAGAATGGTCTTGCCTTTGTAGTGGCTAATAATTAGCCCTGACTAAACACTACTCTTGTTCTACCTAACAAATCTTTAAAAAAGAAAACTGAAAAAAATCAAACTGTTTCCAAGTAACTGAACCACATATGAACACAAAGCTCAAGAATTTTTATAGAAATATAAAAATATCTAGCACCTAAAATACATCTCGATAAAATAGTTTCTGGCATCTGATAAAAAATAACCAGGCATGCAAAGATGCAGAAAAATAAGGTGAGAAAAATTAAATGATCAAAACTGAATGAGAACTGATGTAGATGTTAGAATTAGCAGACAAGAATATTAAAACAGTTATAGTTGTATTCCATATATTCAAAAAGTTATGTAGGACCATAGTAGGAGATTTCAATACCATTATCTCAGTAGTTAAAAATCCAATCAAAATTTTAGCACGCTTTTTTTTTAAATTAACAAAATTATTCTAAAATGTGTGTGGATATTTAAAGGACCTAGAATAGCCAGAAAAACTTTGAAAAAGAAAAATAAAGCTGGGGAACTAACACTTATTAAAAAGCTACAGTAATTGAGGCATTGTAGCATTACCATCAATTACACAGATAGATCACAGAACAGAACGGAAATTTCAGAAACACATTCATGCATATAAGGAAAACTGATTTTTTTTACAAAAGTGCAATGCAATTCAAAAGAAGAACATTTTTTCAACAAATAAAGCTGGAACACTTGATATCCATATACAAAAATACCTTACCTTGCACTATATACAAATATAAACCCAGAATGAATCAGAAATAAATGCTAAACCTAAAACTTCTAGAGGAATATCATGAGAAAAAAATCTTTTGTATTTCTGGGTTAGGCAAACATTTCTTTGAAACAACACCAAAAGCATGATTTACTAAGAACTGATTGATCAAGTGACATCATCAAAATTAAAAAGTGTTTTCAAAAGACACTGTTAAAGTAATGAAATATCAAGCTACAGATAGAGAAAATATTTGCAAAGCAAATAATCTGATAAGGGACTTGTAGCCAGAATATATAAATAATTTCCAAAACCACAAAATAAGAAAACAAACAACCTGATCT
Organism: Galeopterus variegatus; assembly: GCF_000696425.1. Classification (NCBI taxonomy): domain Eukaryota; kingdom Metazoa; phylum Chordata; class Mammalia; order Dermoptera; family Cynocephalidae; genus Galeopterus; species Galeopterus variegatus. The sequence goes on from NW_007735079.1 coordinate 54,233, forward strand.
AAAATATTGGCAAAACACATAAACAGATTCATCACAAAAGGAAACATACAGATGCCAAATAAGCACAAGTGTTGGAGTGAGCAGAACTGAAGCCATGTTGGGACCTAAAACCACATGGGCTCTAAAAGATCATTAAAAGAGCACATTGTTTTTTCTTCTTGGCTTGCATTTCTCTGAGTTCCCTCTTTTCCCATGTTTATTTGATATTTTGAACCTTGCTTATGGGGCAATATGATATTATTTACGTGAATGTAAAGTTGTTTTCCAGCCAGGCTAGAGCTGCAGACTTGCACATACTATCCAGACACTGGAAAACCAAGGAAGACATCAATAAAAACCATCTTGATTCCATCCCTCCAGCAGGACCCCAAGATAACAGCAAGGATGGGAGCAGAAACCAGAAGGAGTCTTGGCAAGAGTGTACCTGGTCCCTTACACGTCCCCCTCCTTCCAGCTTTTCATTTTCCACATTCCATCCCCTAATCCCCCTCTTTAAAAACTCCTAAAAAACCTGAGTTTCTGAGATGGATTTAGTCTGGGCATCCTCCTTCAGGTTTACTGGAGTGGTGGGTTAACCTAACATTTCTCCTCAGGTCACTGGTATTCCTTGATAAAAGATGACTTCCATTTTCACCAACATTTGACTTTTGATTGGTTTACTCTTGTCTGGGGCAGGTAACTGGACCTGTGGTTCAATATCAAATGTAGGGGAAACTCAGCGAGAAGCTGTGTGTGCCCTGTAACACATGGAATTATATTTAGCATCAGTAGTCATTAGAGAAGTGCAAATTAAAACCACAGTGATATACTAATACCCACCTTTTAGAAGAGCTAAAATTAAAGTCTTAAATAACACCAAATGGAAATAAAGCAACTGGAATTTTCATCTGCTGCTGATGAGAAAGTAAAACCAAGAAATCTCCTCGGAAAATAGTTTGTCAGTATCTTAAAAAGTTAAACATACACCTACCAGATGATCCAACTATTCTACTCCTATGTATTTATCCAAGAACTATCAAAGCATATGTTCATACATAGATGTTTATAGCAATTTTCTTTGTAATAGTCTAAAACTGAGGCAGAGAACATACCTTGGGCAACAAAGTGAAGTGGGGCGAGGGGAGAGGTTGGGGATAATCAGGTTGGGGACACGGGGTACAAATGAAATTTGTGATAATGGGCATGCTGCCAGTATGAATCTGGCCTTCACATCGTGGGCACAAGGGGTGACAATCAGCTTTGTATTGCATGAATATTCATAACCAATAAAAAAACCCTAAATAATATTAAAAAATAGCCTAAAACTGGAAATAATACAAATACCCATCAGCAGGAAAATGAATAAACAAATTATTATACATTTATATAATGGAAAACTCAGCAGTAGCAAGAAATGAACTACTAATAAATGCAATAGCATGGATGGGTCTTAAATAATTATGCTAAATGAAAGACAAATGGAAAGAGTACACAGTCTTTTCAACAAATGGTATAGGAAAAA
>NW_007735079.1:56841-61132 GCF_000696425.1 Galeopterus variegatus
AACCAACAATCTGATTTAAGAAGTAGACAAATGACTTGAATAAACATTTTCTCAAAGAAGATACATAAATGACCAATAAGCACATGAAAAGATACTCAATATCACTAATTATTACAAATGTGCTAATCAAAACCATAATGAGTTACCACTTTACACTCATTAACATGGCTATCATCAGAACAAAAACTAAAACATACACACACACACAAAGAAAAAAATTCCCAGAAAATAATAAGTGATGGCAAAAATGCGGAATTATTGGAACCCTGGTACACTGTTGGTGGGAATGTAAAATAGTGAAGCTGCTATGAAAAATAATATGGTGATTCTTCATAAAGTCAAACATAGAATTATCATGTGATCCAGCAATTTCCCTTCTGGGTATATACCCAATAGAAGTGAAAGCAGGGATTGAACAGATACTCTTACACCCATGTGTATAACAGCATTATTCACATTGGCTGAAAAGTAGAAGCAACTTAAGTGTCCATCAAGAGATGAATAGATATGCAAAACTGATATATACATAAATTATAGATACACATACATGCACACAATGGAATATTATTCAGTCTTAAAAAGGAATAAAACTATGACACAAGTTACCACACAGATGAACCTTGAAGACATTATGATGAGTGAAATAAGCCAGTCACAAAAGGACAAATACTGTATGATTCCACTTATATGAGGCCCTAGGGTAGTTAAATTCATAGAGAATAGAACAGTGGTTGCTAAGGACTAGGCAGAGGGAAGAAATCAGAAGTTATTTTTTAATGGGTATAGAGTTTCAGTTAGGGAAGACGAAAAATGTTCTGGAGATGGATGATGCTGATGGTTTCATAACAGTGTGAATGTACTTGACGCCACTGAATTTCACACTTAAAAATGGCTAAAATGGTAATTTGAGGTTATGTATATTTTACCACAATAAGAAAAGAGAAAAAAAAAAAAGTGTATACTGTATGATTCCGTTTATATAGAATTCTAAAAAATTCAAACCAATCTATATTGATGGAAAGTAAATCAGTGGTGGTCTGGGGATGTGAGACAGGGAAACATGGAAGGGAGCGATCACAAAAGGGTTTAAGAAATCTTTTGGAGGTGATGTATAGGTTTCTTGTCTTGATGGTGGCTATGGCTTCATGGAGGTAAACATACGTCCAAACTTACACAAATGCACACTTTAAATATACGAAGCTTGTTGTATATCAATTACACCCCAATGGAGCTGTTAAAAATTGATTAAGTAGGCCTTGCATAGTGCTTGCACCTGGAAGTTGTTTAATAATACTTCAGTGGTTGAGTGAAAGAGTGAATATTGAGGAATAATTGAAATATTCTAGTGTCACCAGGAATAGGAATAAACTGGATGGGTAGGAACACAAATTGAGCCTAATGCTAAAGACACTATACAATTTTTGTGTTCCTTTGTTCTTTCTGACAATATGGATCTTGCTAATTATTCGAAATCTCAGCAGACATTTGAAGAGGTTAATATCAAACAAGAAATTTGGGCCGCATTAGTGGCATAAATTGGTAGAGTGAGGTCCCACTGGAAGAAAAAAACAAAAAACAAGGAGCCTTCCCCAAACAGCATGCAAAAGAGTAGCATCTTTTTCAGGTAGCTACTCCTAAGTCTCTCCTTAGCAGCAGGAACTAGTCTAATGTGATAATAACCTCTCTTAGGGTGGCATCTTAAAAGGAAACAAGCTTTCCAGTTCTGTGACCTTTCAGAAGAGGAATCCCAGCAGGGATCCGGAGTCGTGGTGAACACCCTCCAGCACTGTGAAATCTTTGAAGAGATCCACCTTTGAAGAGTGCCTTCCTACTGCATTGTGAGCATGCGTACACAATCAGGGAGGAAACCACCCGACTCTGATTTCCAAAATCCACCTGAACTTTCCCCTAGATCTCTCCTTTGATAGAAGTCTTCAAACCCTTTTGGAGATTTTTGGAGGCAGTGAGGAGCCAACGGAGAAAACGCATTTTCATCAAGCTGTTATTATGGGAATACTGCCAATGGGAAAAATAATGCACAAAGAAAGAAAATTCTAATTGTCCAACAGAGAGACTTGAAGCATCTGTGGCTCAAGGCCAAAAGATGGAAGGGAAATTAAATAACAAAATAAATCAAAGGCATCTTCACCCTTCACCTTCAATGTGTTTGAAGGGGAAGAATGTTGCTGGTCTGTGCTGTCCCAAGGTTTTCTCCAAGTAACGCAGAGTTGATTTTTAGCTCATTATTGCAATTTTCCTTCAAGTGCTTTAAACGCAGTCACAATTAAATTCTGCCTCCTTTTTTTTATAAATCCAGTCATAAATCAAGCATTCTGTATGGGTCCTATCTATGGTTTTCAGTTATCTTGGAGGCTTTTCCCTTGACAAAGATAAAAAAAGGATGACTTCAAAAGATTTTAGAATCCAGGGAATGTCACCTTTCATATAGAAAAGGAGGAGGAGTTCAAAGATGGGTTAGTATAAAGCTGTCCATGAAAATTACAAAGAAGGCAATCACCAGTGCTGAGCACATGAGAAAATGATAATAATTTTATGAATACTACTAACATGTATTAAACATCACTGTTTCAGGCAATGTGTGTGAGTTTTATATTCATAACATCACTTAATTTGAATAAGAAATATGGCAGTCTGCTTTCTAAGGGATCCCATTGAATGAAAATGGCTTTCCAATTAGATTATTTTATGGTTTACAGGTGTTAGTTATTAATATGATGTAAATGTTGTGAGGTCGTATTTTAATGCATAAACCCATGTGCTTTTCATTCTGGGGAATTCCTTTTTGTCCTCTGGCTACTCCTCATACAAGTAAGACTGGAAAGTGTCCATTGCCTCAGAATAATTAGTACACATGAAAAGCAGAGACAGTAGTTTTTGAGCTTCAAAAGCCTTGCAGAGTTGATAACAACAGGTGTGGGAGAATAAGCATGGCTGAGAGGCAACTTTCCCACCTCCAGGCTAGAAGCTTCTTTCCCTGTGACCCTGAGAAGAGGCCCTGAACTTAATCCCAGGGTAGAGTGCAGTAGGAACTCCGATGGGTTTGGAGGGATCCAGACTTTCCCACCTCCAGGCTAGAAGCTTCTTTCCCTGTGACCCTGAGAAGAAGCCCTGAACTTAATCCCAGGGTAGAGTGCAGTAGGAACTCCGATGGGTTTGGAGGGATCCAGGAACTCAGAAGACCTGTGATTCCTTCCCTCATCAGCCTGGAGGAACAGCAAGTCTCACTCAGCTCCCTTTGGCAGTTTGAAGGTAGAGCTGACAGCAGGGGGGTATCGAGGCAGATGGGTCCAAGGCATAATCAAAGACTTTCTTTTGGTTCCATTTGGCTCAAGAAAAAGACAAATATTTCTCTTGTCTCTGGATGGTGACAGAAGTAGTAGAGAGGACCAGGATTAAGTTGGGAAAGGAAGAGCGGTGATGATCTGACACCTCCAGGACTTTACAGTAATACAGACACTTCACAAGACAGCGCAGGTGGGTGACAATAGTGCCTAGACTTCACTCCTCAGCATGTCATACTCCTCCCATCCCTGGCATATAGGTATAACCTAAGGGATGGGGGCTTAGGCAATAAATTGCCTGAAATGACCCTCAATGGATGAAAATGAATTCTCTGCTTCCTGGAAGAGGCAGAGTTTAAAACAGCAATTGGGCTGAGTTGTGCAAAAATAAGGAAAGTGACGTTTCTGCACACCTAAGTTGGTGACCTGATACCCACGCCTGCACCTGTTTCTGGTTTCCCACATTGTCTGGGTGCTCAGGGATACTGTGTCCATTAACCCCTGAAGGACTGTGGGCAAATTGTGTTACATTTCTGAATTTCAGTTCCCTCCTCTGTTGAATGAGAAAATTGGGTTGGGAAAAAAAAGTGTGGAATCACCTGAAAGGCTTCCCAGAAGTGTAAGGGTAAGCCAGTTTGTGGGACCTCCCTCAAGATTCCCGTGCCCCAACCTTTAAGTGAGGCAGCTCAAATTTAGTTTAATTTGGTCATATTTATTTTTTTCTTTATCTACTGGAACTGAAGTACTGAGAGCAGCATTTATCATTCTCCTCATTTCAGGTATATTTTCATTACGGGATCATTTCTAACCTTTTCCTATTTCACTTTATCCCTAGTCTCCACTCCTATCCTTCACCATCATACAGACAACCTCACATATCTGCAGAAATCTCCAGTTTTTAGTCCATTTACATTAAGGATTCATGTGAGATGGAAGGAAGGAAGGAAGGAAGGAAGGAAGGAAGGAAGGCAGGAAGGAAGGAAGGAAGG